>NW_024421796.1:0-13775 GCF_014898765.1 Herpailurus yagouaroundi | reverse complement strand
TCTGATCCTTATCCTATTCTTCTACACTGTTGTTGTAGTGATTTCAGCAACTCATCTGGCAGAAACTAAGGTCCCTTTGGTTCCAGTTCTACTCAATGTGCTGCACAACATCATCCCCCCTTCCCTCAACCCTATGGTTTATGCACTTAGGACTAAAGAACTTAGGGCAGGCTTCCAAAAGGTGTTTTGTTTGAGCTTAGAAAAGAAAACAAAGCACCAGAGACCTTCTCCATGATGTACATGAACTTCAGCTCCTTCTAAGACGGATAGTAGAATTTCAAATATGAAGGGGGAAGTGAATTGCCTTTGAGATATCTTTTTCACATTGTAAAAGCATAAGGATACAACAACAAAAACATTCCAATTAGCTCCAAAATATTGACAAGAGCTGAATATATTGGAGGAGAAGTATTTTCTACCAAACCAAATGGAATAAAAAGTAGAATTTATGATTTATATCTCTCCCTGCAAATAAAAATTAACATAACAAAAACACAACCAAGAAATAAGTGATTGGGACATGAGTTATAGATCATGCTTGTTTATTGATAGCTGTACCTTGGGAACAATGTCTGCCTGACTGAACAAGTGTCATTCCAGTAATGTGTCTACAGAGGGAGGAATAGAAAATACTTCAGATGAACAAAGCCAAATCAAACTATGATGGCGCTTGGGATGGAATAGGGCAAGATGACCAGACTTCGATAAACAGAACGCAAAAGATACAGATAGATTTACTAAGTCTAAAGATAAAAGCCTATTGGCAATTCTGGCTTTCAATGAAAAACATTTTTTATATTCTAAGGTCATATTTGATGCTTTTATACACACTGAACATTAATACGCTCCTTGAAATTCCAAAGCTAAAATTTTAAATTATGAATAAACCATTTACTTTAAACAGAAAATGGAAAAGTCATTTTAGCTAGTTGCCATATGATTTAAGTGTAAATTTGAGAAACTCTCATTTTAAAACTTTCCTTTTGTATTAATAAACTGAGAAAGTGAATAATTGTTTTTATGGTTTGTGTTGTAAAGACACCTTATCAAAGCTGGAAATGAAACAATATGACACAATTAGCTTAGTACACACTATCAAGCTTTTTATTTCCCCAGAGTGACCTTGACCTAAGAGTTTTGTTAGAATTCTCTTTTTCTGATCTTAATATATTCTCCCCAATTGTTTGGTATTCTGTTTACCTAAAATAAATGTGTGTGTGTGTGTGTGTGTGTGTAAGTTTTTAAACTTTTGTATATAGTTTTCATTCTGATATACTCTTTTGTACTACATATATATTTTAGAACTTAATTAGAATTATATTTAAATTAATGTGCACTTTATATCATTTATATTTACTGACAAATATTCCACTTTTGTCATCTTACTGTTTCTTTCAACTTTCTTTGTATTTTCTTTACCTACTTTATCATTGGAATTCTTTATTCATCTATCTATTCTAATAATCTTGAGGAAGATGTCCTGTATTGCTTTTCCCTGTAATAGTTTTTTATGCCTTCCAAGTAATAATATTTTGGTGATAATTTACTAGTTATAAAATTCAAGTATAAAATGTCATTTATTTATTTATTTATCCATCTATTAGTTATTTTTTAATGTTTATGTATTTATTTTTAAGAGACAGAGAGTGGGGAAGGGGCAGAAAGAGAAGGAGAGAGAGAATCCCAAGCAGGCTCTACCCTGCCCATGAGGGGCTCGATCTCATGAACCATGAGATCATGACCTGAGTCAAAATCAGGAGTAGGATGCTTAACTGAGTTACCCATGCACCCCAGTAATATCTGAATCTTTTAATTTGTGTTTATTTATTTAGAGCGAGGGAGAGAGAGACAGAGAGAATGAACGGAGGAGGGGCAGAGAGAGAGTGAGAGGGAGAGAGAGAATCCCGAGCAGGCTCCATGCTCAGTGCAGAGACTGATGGCGGGACTCAATCTCACAACCATGAGATCTTGACCTGAGAGTCACTCAACCAACTGAGCCACCCAGTGCCCCTCCATCTATTATTGATTTTAAAAAATGTATTGAGTATCTTATATGTTCCATATGGTTTGCTAGACACTGAGGATGTAATTATAAGTACAAAATGCCCTCAATATCAAGTTTCATTGAATTTTGGAAATTTCTACATTTATATTGATTTTTATAGTATCATGAGGTAAATAAAATGAAAGAATAATTCTTCAAACAAATCAATTCCTTACCTCTAATCATGGCTGTTTTTGTAACTACATCATTTAAAGATTATTTAGAGGGTGTGTCAGTATTATCACATCCAAGGGACATTTGAGTCTTTCTGAAGGTTTTCCTTGAAGAATGAATAGGAATTACTTACATTGGAGGGGGACC
This sequence comes from Herpailurus yagouaroundi, assembly GCF_014898765.1. Taxonomy (NCBI): domain Eukaryota; kingdom Metazoa; phylum Chordata; class Mammalia; order Carnivora; family Felidae; genus Herpailurus; species Herpailurus yagouaroundi. The sequence goes on along the minus strand of NW_024421796.1, from coordinate 11,410 downwards.
GGCAGGGAGCAACAAAAGGACAGAGGACCTTGTGTCCTAAAACCAAGGGTATCAGTGAGATGTGAGTAGGAAATAGCAAATAGCAACAAGAGGCAACACTGTCATTTTCGTTTCAATCCTTCAGAATTCTATTAATGCTTCAGGTCTAAGAGTACTTGTTCTTTTCTCTTAGAAGCTTCTCCTGAGATGAGCCTGGATACCCACGTGCTCCTATGCCACCAAGTATAACTTTAAGATTGCAATGGCATGAGAAGAGGCCCTGAAGACCATGCTCATCACATGTCCAACTTGTGTTTCCTTGCTATTCCAAATCATGTTATCTTTGGCAAATCTCATCTGTCCTCTCTTGGCATCATACATGATGCAGAATTTCCATGTGACTATTTCCCCTATTTGATGATCTTAAAATAGTCAAATTTTTTTGATGGAGGGTAGAATTAATATTTCCTCTGATGGCACATAGAAGAGAATTTGTTTAGTGGCAAACTCAGTTGCTTTCCATGGCATTTACTTTTGAAAACATGCCAAAATTGCAGTCAGTCTGAAAGAATATACAAATATAGGTATTGAGTACTTGAAATGTTGTAGCATGTTTTACCATACTATCTCCTTCATTTTCTCAGCAATATATTTCATTTTGTTCTTGATAAATTATAATATACAGGTACAATTTCACAATTGCAGTTTGAGGAATCCTAACGACCTGGAATTCACATACCTGTTGACTATATATGGAAAAAGAATATTCACAGCACTTCACAAGAGCTCTCTACATTAGCCATACGTGCAGGTGGTTGTAGATTATTTATTCTCATTGTTATCTAGAATTTCATTGTGGGGTTTTATTTACCCATTCTAGCAATAATGGACATTTAGGCATTTTCCAGTTTTAGATTACTAATATATTACAATTATGCTGCAAAGAACATTCTTATGGATGTGTTTTCATAAAACTACGTACGCATTTTTGTTAGGAATGGACCTGATGGTCATACATATATTCATCATTAGAAGATAGGCCAAAAATAATTTAAATCTACACTCCTACCCACAGTTGTTCCATGTTTTCATCAATGCTTGGTATTATTAGTCTTTTTTCATCTCAGTGATTTAGTTTGATATGTATTGCTATGTCATGAGAGACTCAATTTCCATTCATTTTCCTAATGACCAGAGAAGTTGGTGCCTATTTACATGTTTAGTGGTACCTTTTTGCTCCTCTTTTGTGAAAAGTGTAAGTAATCTGTCCCATCCCACCCCATTTATTATTATTGTGGAAGTTGAAGACCATGTTAAGCAATGATGAGAAGACAAAGACAGTTAACAGAGGGTAAATTTGAGTGTGATAGATTTCAAAGTGTTTGCAGAGACTCTTATACCCTGAATTAAAAAGAACACAGCTGGGGTGCCTGGGGGGGCTCAAGTAGTTAAGCGTCCAACTCCTGATTTTGGCTAAAGTCATGATCTCACAGTTTGTGAGTTTGAGCCTGACCTTGGGCTCTGTGCTGACAGTGCAGACCTTGCTTGAGATCCTTTCTCTCTCCCTCTCTCTGTGTTCCTCCCTGCTTGTGTTCTTTCTCTCAAAATGAATGAATAAACTTTAAAAAATATTTTAAAAAAAGAACATAGCTGAGGAGTAAATTTGGCCTTGAAAATGGAATTGCAAAACTCAATAGTCATTTAATGCTCAGCAAGACAGGTATCTTATACTAAGGACTTGTTCTTGGTCTGGAAAACCTGGGATTCTGAAAAATGGGATGTGGATTCTGGATGGATGCCCATTGAGGATTTGGCTCTGCATATCTCTGAATCGTTAAAGAGTTTGGTCCACCCCTTTATTTGTAAGAGCTAGTGCTACCTTAATGCGGGAAGGTGAAGGAAGACACCTCAATGAAGATGTGTGTCTCCTGGTACGGTTATTACCTTCTGAAGGTTTCCAAGCTGGTAACTAAGGTTAAATCTCGTTGTGATTATACTATGAGTGAGTTGCAAGAGAAAGATAGTATGTCTTAACAGGAGTCAAGATATTGGAATTTAAGGGTGCTTGATCGAGGAAACCAGAACATAAGACATGAGAGCATAGGAGAAGGGGCATCTGGATAGCTCATTCGGTTAAGGATCTGGCTCTTGATTTGAGCTCAGGTCATGATCTCACAGTTCATTTATTTATTTATTTATTTATTTATTTGATTAAATTCAAGTTAGTTAGCATACAGCACAGTCTTGGCTTCCGAAGTAGAACCCAGCGATTCATCACTTACATATAACACCCAGTGCTCATCCCAACAAGTGCCCTCCTTAATACCCATCACCCATTTAGCCCATCCCCCACCCACTTCCCCTCCAGTAACTGTCAGTTTCTTCTTTGTATTTAAGAGTCTCTGATGGTTTGCTCCCTCTCTGTTTTTATCTTATTTGTCCTTCCCTTCCCCTGTGTTCATCTGTTTTGTTTCTTAAATTCCACATGTGAGTAAATTCATATGATATTTGTCTTTCTCGGACTGATTTATTTGACTAGCATAATATAGCCTGGTTCCACCCATGTTGTTCCAAATGGCAATATTTCATTCTTTTTCATTGCTGAGTAGTATACCACCTCATCTTTATCCATTCATCAGTTGATGGACATTTGGTCTATTTCCATAAATTTTCTATTGTTGATAGGGGTGCTATAAACATTGGGGCGCATATGCCCCTTCGAATCAGCATTTTTGTATCCTACTAAATACATAGTAGTGCAATTGTTGGGCTGTAGGGTAGTTCTATTTTTAATTTTTTGAGAAACCTGCATGCTGTTTTCCACAGTGGCTGCACCAGTTTGCATTTCCACCAGCAGTGCAAAAGGGTTCTCCTTTCTCCACATCTTTACCAACATCTGTTGTTTCCTGAGTTGTTCATTTTAGCCATTCTGACAGCTGTGAAGTGGTATCTTTGTGGTTTTGATTTGTATTTCCCTGATGGGGAGTGATGTTGAGCATCTTTTCATGTGTCTGTTGGTCATATGGATGTCTTCTGTCTTCTGTAGAAAAGTGGCTATTCATCTCTTCTGTCCATTTCTTCACTGGATTATTTGTTTTATGGGTGTGAGTTTCATAAGTTCTTTACAGACATTGGATACTAACCCTTTATCCAATATGTCATTTGCAAATATTTTCTTTCATTCCATTCTTTGCCTTTAGTTTCATTGAATGATGTTTTATTCAATCATAATAACCCTATTTTGGAATGATTAATTATATAATATTAGATGAAAATATCAGTATATGTTGCAGTACATTATCATCATTTTTGTTAAAATATATCTAATACATGCATATCAGCACATTTACATATATATAATTCTAAAATCAGGATAAAAATATAACAGATTCCTTCTGAATTGGAGAACTATAAGTGCTTTTTGATCTCCATTCTTTTTTCTCAGGTTTTTAATGTATGTCGGTATTACTTTTTTTCCTATTTTAAACAGATAAACAATTAAAATCAGTAATTTTCCAAAAAATTATTGCTATCGTCATGATTATTTCAGGGTTTTATATTGATCTATTTTTTTCCTAACTTAATATGTAGGTGTAATAAGTCTAAACTTTTGATCCCCGTACTTTTTAGATTGCCATAATTGTCGTCTTTTCTTCTCTTAAAATCTACTCTTGAAATCAATATTACACCATGTGTTAACTAACTAGAGTTTAAATAAAGTCTTGAAACAAAAATAAAACTAAACTAGGGACCATTTTACATCTTTCTTAGCATAGCTTAGAGAGTAGAAAGTTTTAAATAAATAGCCATCAAATGGAAAGATGAAATAATACACGAATAAAAGAAGAAATTAGAAAAAGAATTTGTGTGTGAATGAGAAAAAAACTTCTCTGCTTAAGTGCTTTTGATCTATTTTTCCATTGGACAGGGGAGAAAAAGGAAACATAAATGTGTGCTGAATATCGAGTCCTAGTTTTAGTTAAAAATAACTTGTGTTTGGGGCGCCTGGGTGGTTCAGTTGGTTAAGCTTTGACTTCAGCTCAGGTCATTATTTCACAGTTCATGAGTTAGAGCCCTGCGTTGGGCTCTGGGCTGACAGATCAGAGCCTGGAGCCTGCTTCAGATTCTGTGTCTCCCTCTCTCTGACCCTCCCCCACTTGTGCTCTGTCTCCCTCTCTGGCAAGAATCAACATTAAAAAATAAATTAACAGGGCGCCTGGGTGGCTCAGTCGGTTAAGCGTCCGACTTCGGCTCAGGTCACGATCTCGCGGTCCACGAGTTCGAGCCTCGCGTTGGGCTCTGGGCTGATGGCTCAGAGCCTGGAGCCTGCTTCCGATTCTGTGTTTCCCTCTCTCTCTGCCCCTCCCCCGTTCATGCTGTGTCTCTCTCTGTCTCAAAAATAAATAAATAAACATTAAAAAAAAATTAAAAAAAATAAGTAAATTAAAAAAATAACGGGTTCAATTTCATTCTCTACTTTCCTGTACATATATGCTAACACACAAACACACACATATGAAATTATTCACTTATTTATGTATCAATATTTGGGCACTAAGAATGGACAGTTATAGCTCTTTTTCTTCCTCCCGCAGAGGTTTAGCTTGATCCCCACACCAACACTTGTGTCTCCAATACTCTGACATGGTCCCTTGGGACACATGGCACACATTTTCCTTTAAAGCCTTGGTTCAATAGTACAGATATCAAGGAAGTTGACGGTTGGCTGCTACACATGCACAGTCATTCTAGGATTGTGATTTATTTTAACAAGATCCTAAATACCTGGACTAGACTGCATTCAGCCCACTGTTTTGCTATCCAGGAACTAAGGTATTTAAGACATACAAAAGAGGGGCTAGTGACAGAATTTTCTCTCTCTCTCTCTCTCTTTCTTTCTTTCTTTCCTTTTTTGTTCAATAGGCAGTAAGATAAGGCAGAGAGGGGTTTGGGTATATATCAATTGCTTATTATTTTTCCAGAAATAAATCTTCAATTTCATTCACATAATTTGAATGCAGAAATATTGTGTGGATTTGAGTGTTTTTATTAAATATGTGTTTTTCCAAATAGGGTATTAAAATTCAGTACAACTATTGTGATTATGATCATCTATGTTACATCTCTATGTAAATAGGAATCTTTATGTCAGTGGTCGTGGAAGTTGGACATGAATCACTCTCATGACAAGGAGAAATGGAAGAACAGTTAGAAAATAGTTCTCCACCATTAGATCAATGACCCGCTCACTCCGGCTTCTTACCTGTCCTGCCCCTGTTCCTCAAAATCAGAGTGCAATTTTCCTTCATTATTTTCTAGAGAGACAGAGCTATGGCTTTACTTCATTGTTTTTGGGTAGCAAAAAGCACATGGGTGTGCCTTTGCCACACCCTCATAGGCAAAGAAAAACATGGATGTAAAGAATTAAAGATGGTCTCGTGGAAAAACAAATTTTCTTACCTAGGGTTGAAGAATGAGACAGCAGGTGATATCAAAACTGCATTTTGTGGGGCGCCTGGGTGGCGCAGTCGGTTAAGCGTCCGACTTCAGCCAGGTCACGATCTCGCGGTCCGTGAGTTCGAGCCCCGCGTCAGGCTCTGGGCTGATGGCTCAGAGCCTGGAGCCTGTTTCCGATTCTGTGTCTCCCTCTCTCTCTGCCTCTCCCCCGTTCATGCTCTGTCTCTCTCTGTCCCAAAAATAAATAAATGTTGAAAAAAAAAAACCCTGCATTTTGTAAGTTTGGTGATAGTCATGTATTACTATTACCATTCCAGTAACCCTGTCTACAGGCCAGCATAATATAGGTCAAATTTCCTTGTGGAAGAAATTGAATTCTGATGTATCAAAAATTTTTTAAATTTGTTTTGAGAAAAGAAAACTGCTTAAGTTTGTAGTTAATACTTAGTTCTTTAACTTAGATCTTGGAGAGTTTTACAAATATATTGAAGTTGGGACCCAAATTATTGTGTAAGCATAAAGCCAGTTTTAGTGACTAAAGCTATGCAGATAAAAAGGAAATTGAGGAGTGTAAAGCGAATGTTTAGCATTTTTTATAAAATACATCCTTCCAAAGAGTGCATTTGTAATCCCAGAAAAATATTGTTAGTTTTTAATTTAGTGGTACTTATGAATTTTTAAAATATTTATTTATTTTCAGAGACAGCGAGACAGAGAGAGAGAGAGAGACAGAGAGAGAGGCAGGGAGAGTAAATCCCAACCAGCCTGCATGCTGTGAGCAATCAGCCATCAGTGCAGACTCCCTCTCCCAGCCTGACCTTAGGACTGAGAGTTTAGGACTTGAGCTGATATCAAAGGTTGGACGCTCAACCTACTGAGCCACCCAGATAGACCTAGTAGTACTTATGTTTTTCTTGTTTTCTCTACCTGCCTCTTATACACAGATATATAGTTAAAATGTAATAGATGTAAGGAAATATACTTGGATAAAAAAACATAGTAACTTTTTCTCCAACCCAAGCAGTTCTTTCTGGGTAGAAATCAAGACACTGAACTAATATCGTTCACTCTTGTTATGAGACTCTAACTTCAAAAGCTGTAATATTGCATTGTGCACCTGCTATTTACAATACAAGTATAGTAACCAATGACTGAACATCACAGTTCATTCAAGAGAGACTGTCCAATGTATTAAAATGGGATAGAGGGAGAAAAGAATAGTGATCCTTATAGACTAGTTTACACTCAATTTTAATAAGTTATTCAAAGATAATTTTAAATCTTTTTTTGATTACAAGTATAACTGTGTATGTATAATTTGTTTTAAATTTATATTTTTCTTGGGGCATCTGGGTGACTGAAGTGGTTAAGTGTCTGAATTTGGCTCAGGTCATGATCTCATGGTACCTGGTTTTGAGCCTGGTGTTGGGCTCTGTGCTGACAGCTCGGAGCCTGGAGGCTGCTTCAGATTCTGTGTCTCCCTCTCTCTCTGCCACTTCCATACTCACACTCTGTCTCACTCTCTCTCAAAAATAAATAAACATTACAAAATTAAATTTATATTTTTATTAATGACATATGTGTAACAAAACTTAGAGTATATAGTGTTAACTATAAATATAAATTATAAATTTACTAAGTCTAAAGATAAAAGCTTCTTGGCAGTTCTGTTCTTCAGAGAAACATTTTTTTTTAAATTGCAAAGGTTGTATTTGTGGTTTTTATACAAATGAAAATTAATACATTCCTTGAAATTCCAAAGTTAAAATTTAAAATCATGAACAAAACATTTCTCTTAAACAGAAAATTGAAAGTCACCTTAACAAGCCGACATATGATTTAAGTGTAAATTTGAGAAGCCCTCATTTTATTTTTATTTTTTTTATTTTTTTAATTTTTTTAAATTTTTTTTTCAACGTTTATTTATTTTTGGGACAGAGAGAGACAGAGAATGAACAGGGAGGGGCAGAGAGAGAGGGAGACACAGAATCGGAAACAGGCTCCAGGCTCTGAGCCATCAGCCCAGAGCCCGACGCGGGGCTCGAACTCAAGGACCGCGAGATCGTGACCTGGCTGAAGTCGGACGCTTAACCGACTGCGCCACCCAGGCGCCGCGAGAAGCCCTCATTTTAAAACTTTCCCTTTGTATTATTAAACTGAGAAAGTGAATTTAATTGTTTTTATGGTGTGGGTTGTAAAGAAACCTTATCAAACCTGGAAATGAAATAATCTGATACAATTAACTTTAATTACACACTGTCAAGATTTCTATTTTCCCAAAGTGATATTGACCAACATGTTTTGCTTTGAATTCTCTTTTCCTGACATTAACATGTTCTCCCCAATTCTTTGGTATCTTGTTTACCTAAAAGAATACAGATTTTAGACTTTTGTGTATAGCTTTCATTCTGATATACTTTTTTTGTAATGCATATATAAGTTTTAAAGTTAATTAGAGTTATAATTAATTAATGGGTAGTTCAAATAATTTATATTTACTGACAAACCAATATGTCTCTTCCACTTTTGTCATCTTTTTTTTTCTTTGCACATTCTTTGTATTTCCTTTATTTCCATAGTTTATCATGGGAATGCTTTATTTATTTGTCTTTCCTAATAGTCTTCAGTAAGTTGTTCTTTACTGCTTTTCCTATAGTAGTTACTTTTATGCCTTCCAAGTAATAATATTTAGATTATAGTTACTAATTATAAAATTCAAGTGTAAATGTTATTTATTTATTTGTGCTGTCATTTATCCATCTATTATTCATTTTTTAAATGTGTATTAGTTTCTAAGAGAGAGAGAAAGAGAGAGAGTGCACAAGTGGGGGATGAGTAGAGAGAGAGAATCCTGAGCAAGCTCTGCACTGTCAACACAGATCCCAACGCAGGGCTCGATCTCATGAACCATGAGATCATGACCTGAGTCGAAATCAAGAGTAGGATGCTTAACCAACTGAGCCACCCAGGCATCCCAGTAATATCTTAATCATTTTTAATGTTTATTTATTTATTTTGAGGATGGAGAGAGAGAGAGAAAGAGAGAGAGAGAGAGAGAGAGAGAGAGAGAGAGAGAGAGAATGATGGGGTAGGGACAGTGAAAAGGGACAGAGAGAATCTCAAGCAGGCTCCAGGTAGGAAACCTTTCCCAGTGAAATACTCCTGCCATTGCCAGGACATCAGACTATGAGTCTCTGCCCCTGACCACAGTTAATTACTGAAACCCTGGCATGTTCACACTGGCTAAATCCCAAAGCATCCCATGGAACATCCCTTTTAAAAAAAAAACAACTTATTTTTAAATTTATTTATTTATTTTGAGAGAGACAGAGACATGATGATGGGGGGTGGAGTGGGGGCAGAGAGAGAGGAAGTGAGAGAATCTCAAGCAGGATATGTGCTGCCAGCACAGAACCCAATGGGGGGTTTGAACTCATGAAACCATGAGATCATGACCTGAGCTGAAACCAAGAGTCAGATGCTTAACCGACTGAGCCACCCTGGTACCCCTTTTTTTAAAAAATGTTTTTAAGTTTATTCCAATGGCTCATCCTTAATCTTTTCTTATGTTGTTTTGGCAATATTTTGTACAAGGGATTTACTCTTTTCTCTGTCTTAGGAGGAAATAAAGGCTTGGAGAAGCTTTTCAAAGGGATTAGGGCTAGAATTAGAGAAGATAGGGTTTGTGTGGTGATTTACAAGTGACCTCATTTTTAAAACAGCTGCTAGATTGTCTTCAGGATGAATATATTAACTGTCTTATGTAGCAGGATCACACTCCATGTCTTGCCAACCTTTAAGTGCTAAAAAAAAAATGGAAAACACTTATTTCCTTTCTGTGAACTCAAATCTGCTCCTTCTCTTAACGGTATCACACTAATATCAATCAAGAGAAAACATCAAAGATACAAGGCTGTGTCTTTGATATGAGAATATATAATAATAAATATTTGGCAAAAATACCAGACCCCATACAGTCAAGTGGGTCACACACGTCCAAGTTCTCGAGATGGAGCTGTGAAGTTGAACTCCTCAGGAGTTCTGACCTAAAAGTCCAGAGTCAAACCAGTTTCACCTCCAAGCCTCTTTGTGTCTGTTTGGTTAAAATCTCCTGCGAATACATACAGATAATTTTCGTGTTCACCAAATTACATTACCGTTAAAGAAGGATGATTTCCCCATAATTAGGCGGTACATGTTTATCTAAACAGGAAGCAAGACATTTCTGAAAAAAAAATGCATCTAGTTGTTAACATGAATCTTCTTTGGTTGGTGACAATATGAGAGAATTTTAATATTTCTTCAGATTGTTTTTCTATATTGAAAAGCAATTATATCAAAAATAAATCCATAACTGCCTTATGTGCTAGAAGGAATTTAAACTATTTGAAAGAAAGGGTGAGGGCATGGATCATTCTAAGCAAGAGAATACCAGTTGTAGGAATTTCAGATGGCTGAGCAAAGGAAGGAAGCATGAGGCACGAGTGAGCAGGTAAGACTCAGAAGCAGCAACACTCAGGAGACGGGCTGCATGATGAAGTAAGAGGAAGAAACCACAGGAGAAGGGAGCAATTGTTGGCCAAAAGAAAAGGCTCATTTGTTATTTTCAGGCTTGGCTATTTGGGATCCTGAATAGAATAAAAAGTACATGAAAAACACCAGCGTGAAGAAAGATGAGTCTAGTTTTAAACATGATGAATCTGAATATACAATGACAGTTTCTTCAATATAAGGGCAAATAATTCTTGTTTGTTAATAAAATCAAAATTATACTACCTGTGTCTAATTCCTGTATTTATATAGCTTTGTAGATTCTCTAGGACTAAATTAGAAAAAAATTTCTAAGATCTGTCTCTATTAAGTCACTCCTTAAATCAACAAATTCAGTCATGATCACTTAATTTTTCAAGCTAGTCTTTTGTGATCTTCTTAGAAGTCGATATAAAGTCAAATATTTAAAAGTTATTCCTCTTCTATTTTGCATCATACTTATGTTTGAAAATCCTTAAAGTCTGTGATATAAAATTTGTGGAGGCTACATAAAACCTTAATGGACATCTATTACAACTAGGAATGGTGAAACTACAAAATTTTATCTTTGATAATTCTGCATTTAAAAGTCTCCTTGTTGTCAGTTAATAAAAATCTGAAGCAGTATTGAGACAATAGGAAGACAACACATATCCACTTGATTCCACAAAATTTCTGAAGAGATGAAGAAAGTTCAAAAGAAAAAAAAACTAGAATCTTATTTATGTGATGGTCCCATTTTCTTTTCTTTTCTTTTCTTTTCTCTTTCCTTTTCTTTTCCTTTCCTTTCCTTCCTTTTCTTTTCTTTTCTTTTTTCTTTTCTTCTCTTTTCTTTAATTTTATTTAAATCCAGATTAGTTAACATAGTGTAACTATGGTTTCATGAGTATAATTTAGTAATTCATTACTTACATATAACCTCCAGTGCTCATCCCAACAAGTGCCCTCCTTAATGCTGTGATGGTCCTGAATTGAAATAAATAAGGATAAGGCAAATAGAGATTTGAGATGCATGCTGAATTGTCCCTCAATAGTCAACCGTGATAATTGCTCCTTATAAGTTTCGATTCTACTATAAAACCCCCAGAACTTCATGGTACTTTATCTTCAATTACAGTAAGGGATGTACTACAGAGTTCATTTGGTTACAGCACCAACTATGCTACGTGGAGATAGGTTAAAAATAATGTGTGATGATAATATGGCTCAAAGAAAGCAACGTTGAAACCCATCTTTTTTTTTTCTCTTAGGAAACAATGTCTGCATCTCTGAAAGGCTCTAATAGCTCCAAGTTCCAGGTGTCTGAGTTCATCCTGATGGGACTCCCAGGCATTCACAGCTGGCAACACTGGCTCTCCTTACCATTGGCAATACTCTACCTCTCAGCAATTGGTGCAAATATCCTCATCCTCGTCACCATCTGCCAGGACCCTGCTCTTCAGCA
>NW_024421795.1:0-1683 GCF_014898765.1 Herpailurus yagouaroundi | reverse complement strand
GCGGGGCTCGAACTCCCGGACCGCGAGATCGTGACCTGGCTGAAGTCAGACGCTTAACCGACTGCGCCACCCAGGCGCCCCATAATTTTTTTTTTTATTATTTTTTTAATGTTTATTTATTTTTGAGAGACAGACAGTGACAGAGTGTGAGTGGAGGAGGGACAAAGAGAGAGGGAGACACAGAATCCAAAGTGGGTTCCAGGCTCCGAGCTGTCAGCACAGAGCTGGATGTGGGGCTTGGACTTACCAATGGGGAGATCATGACCTGAGCCAAAGTCGGATGCTTAACTGACTGAGCCACCCAGGCACCCCTCTTTTTGATTATAGCCATCCTAGTGGATGTGAAGTGCTGTCTCGTATTTAATTTGCAGTTCCTGCTGTGTCTTTGTAATATTCTTTGTGACAAAATGGGAAGTATGCTTTAATGAAGCAATTTCTACGTCATACCATAAACAAGATGATTATCTTTAAAAAAATTTCTTTTCCAGTTGTGCAGTTGTGTGAGTTGCAAGGTGAACTAAATGCTATTTTTGTGAAAGAGTGTTTTTACTTGAAAGAACAACTGACAAACTATGGTTATTGAGAGACTCATGTATTTAAGTGCAAATATTTTCTCAAAAAAAAAAAAAAAAGATTTAAGTCAGCCTATCACTTAAGGAAAAAAGCCTAACAGTATTTGCTACCAATGATAAGATTTGGGTTTTCCAGTGAAAATTAGAATTTTGGAAAACTCAAGTTTATTTCTGTGAACTTGATTGCTTGTTAATAATTACTTGTTTGATGAGATGGATATGATATTAATAAATAGGATTTGATACTGTATTATAACAAAATGTGCCAACATTTGGAAGATCTGTGTGATAACTCAGTGAATCAGTAGTTGTCAGATAACCAGTTCATGTTACAAAATCATGCAGCAGTAAAAAGATCCATTCAAAGTTTGAGATACACCTGTAACAAGTATATGGAAAGTTTATCAATATGGTTTCAGATTTTACACTGCCACTGACTTATAAGAAACTGCCACTTGTCAAGTTTGATACAGTATCAAAGAATACCCACAATTGACTGAAAGACAAATTATTTCTTCCTTTTCTAGCCACGTATCTTTGTAAGACTAGATATTCTATGCTTCAGCCCAAACCACATGTTGCAAACAGATAGAATATAGAAGCAAGTATGAGACTCTAGTTGTTTTCTTTTAACATAGATATTCACAAAAATGTAAAACATGGTGTCTCATTAAACTTTTTGTTTATATTTTTGGAAAATCATTTTTCATAAAATGTTAATTTATGTTGACATAATAATTTACTATTTTTAAACAAAACAATTACAGTTTGTCATAAATTTTAATATGGTAAATATCAAAACATATAACCTACACAAACAAAGTTTTGGAGACTTCAGTAATATTTAAGAGTTTAGAAGGAGTTCTGAGACCAAAAAGTTTGAGAATGACAGACTTCTGAAGATTTAGCTGGTAGTTTTTCGAAACCAGTTTTTTTTTTTTTTTTCCAACGTTTATTTATTTTTGGGACAGAGAGAGAGCATGAACGGGGGAGGGGCAGAGAGAGAGGGAGACACAGAGTCAGAAACAGGCTCCAGGCTCTGAGCCATCAGCCCAGAGCCTGACGCGGGGCTCGAACTCCCGGACCGCGAGATCGTGACCTGGCTGAAGTC
>NW_024421794.1:0-13783 GCF_014898765.1 Herpailurus yagouaroundi | reverse complement strand
TCTGATCCTTATCCTATTCTTCTACACTGTTGTTGTAGTGATTTCAGCAACTCATCTGGCAGAAACTAAGGTCCCTTTGGTTCCAGTTCTACTCAATGTGCTGCACAACATCATCCCCCCTTCCCTCAACCCTATGGTTTATGCACTTAGGACTAAAGAACTTAGGGCAGGCTTCCAAAAGGTGTTTTGTTTGAGCTTAGAAAAGAAAACAAAGCACCAGAGACCTTCTCCATGATGTACATGAACTTCAGCTCCTTCTAAGACGGATAGTAGAATTTCAAATATGAAGGGGGAAGTGAATTGCCTTTGAGATATCTTTTTCACATTGTAAAAGCATAAGGATACAACAACAAAAACATTCCAATTAGCTCCAAAATATTGACAAGAGCTGAATATATTGGAGGAGAAGTATTTTCTACCAAACCAAATGGAATAAAAAGTAGAATTTATGATTTATATCTCTCCCTGCAAATAAAAATTAACATAACAAAAACACAACCAAGAAATAAGTGATTGGGACATGAGTTATAGATCATGCTTGTTTATTGATAGCTGTACCTTGGGAACAATGTCTGCCTGACTGAACAAGTGTCATTCCAGTAATGTGTCTACAGAGGGAGGAATAGAAAATACTTCAGATGAACAAAGCCAAATCAAACTATGATGGCGCTTGGGATGGAATAGGGCAAGATGACCAGACTTCGATAAACAGAACGCAAAAGATACAGATAGATTTACTAAGTCTAAAGATAAAAGCCTATTGGCAATTCTGGCTTTCAATGAAAAACATTTTTTATATTCTAAGGTCATATTTGATGCTTTTATACACACTGAACATTAATACGCTCCTTGAAATTCCAAAGCTAAAATTTTAAATTATGAATAAACCATTTACTTTAAACAGAAAATGGAAAAGTCATTTTAGCTAGTTGCCATATGATTTAAGTGTAAATTTGAGAAACTCTCATTTTAAAACTTTCCTTTTGTATTAATAAACTGAGAAAGTGAATAATTGTTTTTATGGTTTGTGTTGTAAAGACACCTTATCAAAGCTGGAAATGAAACAATATGACACAATTAGCTTAGTACACACTATCAAGCTTTTTATTTCCCCAGAGTGACCTTGACCTAAGAGTTTTGTTAGAATTCTCTTTTTCTGATCTTAATATATTCTCCCCAATTGTTTGGTATTCTGTTTACCTAAAATAAATGTGTGTGTGTGTGTGTGTGTGTGTGTAAGTTTTTAAACTTTTGTATATAGTTTTCATTCTGATATACTCTTTTGTACTACATATATATTTTAGAACTTAATTAGAATTATATTTAAATTAATGTGCACTTTTTATCATTTATATTTACTGACAAATATTCCACTTTTGTCATCTTACTGTTTCTTTCAACTTTCTTTGTATTTTCTTTACCTACTTTATCATTGGAATTCTTTATTCATCTATCTATTCTAATAATCTTGAGGAAGATGTCCTGTATTGCTTTTCCCTGTAATAGTTTTTTATGCCTTCCAAGTAATAATATTTTGGTGATAATTTACTAGTTATAAAATTCAAGTATAAAATGTCATTTATTTATTTATTTATCCATCTATTAGTTATTTTTTAATGTTTATGTATTTATTTTTAAGAGACAGAGAGTGGGGAAGGGGCAGAAAGAGAAGGAGAGAGAGAATCCCAAGCAGGCTCTACCCTGCCCATGAGGGGCTCGATCTCATGAACCATGAGATCATGACCTGAGTCAAAATCAGGAGTAGGATGCTTAACTGAGTTACCCATGCACCCCAGTAATATCTGAATCTTTTAATTTGTGTTTATTTATTTAGAGCGAGGGAGAGAGAGACAGAGAGAATGAACGGAGGAGGGGCAGAGAGAGAGTGAGAGGGAGAGAGAGAATCCCGAGCAGGCTCCATGCTCAGTGCAGAGACTGATGGCGGGACTCAATCTCACAACCATGAGATCTTGACCTGAGAGTCACTCAACCAACTGAGCCACCCAGTGCCCCTCCATCTATTATTGATTTTAAAAAATGTATTGAGTATCTTATATGTTCCATATGGTTTGCTAGACACTGAGGATGTAATTATAAGTACAAAATGCCCTCAATATCAAGTTTCATTGAATTTTGGAAATTTCTACATTTATATTGATTTTTATAGTATCATGAGGTAAATAAAATGAAAGAATAATTCTTCAAACAAATCAATTCCTTACCTCTAATCATGGCTGTTTTTGTAACTACATCATTTAAAGATTATTTAGAGGGTGTGTCAGTATTATCACATCCAAGGGACATTTGAGTCTTTCTGAAGGTTTTCCTTGAAGAATGAATAGGAATTACTTACATTGGAGGGGGACCGGCAGGGAGCAACAAAAGGACAGAGGACCTTGTGTCCTAAAACCAAGGGTATCAGTGAGATGTGAGTAGGAAATAGCAAATAGCAACAAGAGGCAACACTGTCATTTTCGTTTCAATCCTTCAGAATTCTATTAATGCTTCAGGTCTAAGAGTACTTGTTCTTTTCTCTTAGAAGCTTCTCCTGAGATGAGCCTGGATACCCACGTGCTCCTATGCCACCAAGTATAACTTTAAGATTGCAACGGCATGAGAAGAGGCCCTGAAGACCATGCTCATCACATGTCCAACTTGTGTTTCCTTGCTATTCCAAATCATGTTATCTTTGGCAAATCTCATCTGTCCTCTCTTGGCATCATACATGATGCAGAATTTCCATGTGACTATTTCCCCTATTTGATGATCTTAAAATAGTCAAATTTTTTTGATGGAGGGTAGAATTAATATTTCCTCTGATGGCACATAGAAGAGAATTTGTTTAGTGGCAAACTCAGTTGCTTTCCATGGCATTTACTTTTGAAAACATGCCAAAATTGCAGTCAGTCTGAAAGAATATACAAATATAGGTATTGAGTACTTGAAATGTTGTAGCATGTTTTACCATACTATCTCCTTCATTTTCTCAGCAATATATTTCATTTTGTTCTTGATAAATTATAATATACAGGTACAATTTCACAATTGCAGTTTGAGGAATCCTAACGACCTGGAATTCACATACCTGTTGACTATATATGGAAAAAGAATATTCACAGCACTTCACAAGAGCTCTCTACATTAGCCATACGTGCAGGTGGTTGTAGATTATTTATTCTCATTGTTATCTAGAATTTCATTGTGGGGTTTTATTTACCCATTCTAGCAATAATGGACATTTAGGCATTTTCCAGTTTTAGATTACTAATATATTACAATTATGCTGCAAAGAACATTCTTATGGATGTGTTTTCATAAAACTACGTACGCATTTTTGTTAGGAATGGACCTGATGGTCATACATATATTCATCATTAGAAGATAGGCCAAAAATAATTTAAATCTACACTCCTACCCACAGTTGTTCCATGTTTTCATCAATGCTTGGTATTATTAGTCTTTTTTCATCTCAGTGATTTAGTTTGATATGTATTGCTATGTCATGAGAGACTCAATTTCCATTCATTTTCCTAATGACCAGAGAAGTTGGTGCCTATTTACATGTTTAGTGGTACCTTTTTGCTCCTCTTTTGTGAAAAGTGTAAGTAATCTGTCCCATCCCACCCCATTTATTATTATTGTGGAAGTTGAAGACCATGTTAAGCAATGATGAGAAGACAAAGACAGTTAACAGAGGGTAAATTTGAGTGTGATAGATTTCAAAGTGTTTGCAGAGACTCTTATACCCTGAATTAAAAAGAACACAGCTGGGGTGCCTGGGGGGGCTCAAGTAGTTAAGCGTCCAACTCCTGATTTTGGCTAAAGTCATGATCTCACAGTTTGTGAGTTTGAGCCTGACCTTGGGCTCTGTGCTGACAGTGCAGACCTTGCTTGAGATCCTTTCTCTCTCCCTCTCTCTGTGTTCCTCCCTGCTTGTGTTCTTTCTCTCAAAATGAATGAATAAACTTTAAAAAATATTTTAAAAAAAGAACATAGCTGAGGAGTAAATTTGGCCTTGAAAATGGAATTGCAAAACTCAATAGTCATTTAATGCTCAGCAAGACAGGTATCTTATACTAAGGACTTGTTCTTGGTCTGGAAAACCTGGGATTCTGAAAAATGGGATGTGGATTCTGGATGGATGCCCATTGAGGATTTGGCTCTGCATATCTCTGAATCGTTAAAGAGTTTGGTCCACCCCTTTATTTGTAAGAGCTAGTGCTACCTTAATGCGGGAAGGTGAAGGAAGACACCTCAATGAAGATGTGTGTCTCCTGGTACGGTTATTACCTTCTGAAGGTTTCCAAGCTGGTAACTAAGGTTAAATCTCGTTGTGATTATACTATGAGTGAGTTGCAAGAGAAAGATAGTATGTCTTAACAGGAGTCAAGATATTGGAATTTAAGGGTGCTTGATCTAGGAAACCAGAACATAAGACATGAGAGCATAGGAGAAGGGGCATCTGGATAGCTCATTCGGTTAAGGATCTGGCTCTTGATTTGAGCTCAGGTCATGATCTCACAGTTCATTTATTTATTTATTTATTTATTTATTTGATTAAATTCAAGTTAGTTAGCATACAGCACAGTCTTGGCTTCCGAAGTAGAACCCAGCGATTCATCACTTACATATAACACCCAGTGCTCATCCCAACAAGTGCCCTCCTTAATACCCATCACCCATTTAGCCCATCCCCCACCCACTTCCCCTCCAGTAACTGTCAGTTTCTTCTTTGTATTTAAGAGTCTCTGATGGTTTGCTCCCTCTCTGTTTTTATCTTATTTGTCCTTCCCTTCCCCTGTGTTCATCTGTTTTGTTTCTTAAATTCCACATGTGAGTAAATTCATATGATATTTGTCTTTCTCGGACTGATTTATTTGACTAGCATAATATAGCCTGGTTCCACCCATGTTGTTCCAAATGGCAATATTTCATTCTTTTTCATTGCTGAGTAGTATACCACCTCATCTTTATCCATTCATCAGTTGATGGACATTTGGTCTATTTCCATAAATTTTCTATTGTTGATAGGGGTGCTATAAACATTGGGGCGCATATGCCCCTTCGAATCAGCATTTTTGTATCCTACTAAATACATAGTAGTGCAATTGTTGGGCTGTAGGGTAGTTCTATTTTTAATTTTTTGAGAAACCTGCATGCTGTTTTCCACAGTGGCTGCACCAGTTTGCATTTCCACCAGCAGTGCAAAAGGGTTCTCCTTTCTCCACATCTTTACCAACATCTGTTGTTTCCTGAGTTGTTCATTTTAGCCATTCTGACAGCTGTGAAGTGGTATCTTTGTGGTTTTGATTTGTATTTCCCTGATGGGGAGTGATGTTGAGCATCTTTTCATGTGTCTGTTGGTCATATGGATGTCTTCTGTCTTCTGTAGAAAAGTGGCTATTCATCTCTTCTGTCCATTTCTTCACTGGATTATTTGTTTTATGGGTGTGAGTTTCATAAGTTCTTTACAGACATTGGATACTAACCCTTTATCCAATATGTCATTTGCAAATATTTTCTTTCATTCCATTCTTTGCCTTTAGTTTCATTGAATGATGTTTTATTCAATCATAATAACCCTATTTTGGAATGATTAATTATATAATATTAGATGAAAATATCAGTATATGTTGCAGTACATTATCATCATTTTTGTTAAAATATATCTAATACATGCATATCAGCACATTTACATATATATAATTCTAAAATCAGGATAAAAATATAACAGATTCCTTCTGAATTGGAGAACTATAAGTGCTTTTTGATCTCCATTCTTTTTTCTCAGGTTTTTAATGTATGTCGGTATTACTTTTTTTCCTATTTTAAACAGATAAACAATTAAAATCAGTAATTTTCCAAAAAATTATTGCTATCGTCATGATTATTTCAGGGTTTTATATTGATCTATTTTTTTCCTAACTTAATATGTAGGTGTAATAAGTCTAAACTTTTGATCCCCGTACTTTTTAGATTGCCATAATTGTCGTCTTTTCTTCTCTTAAAATCTACTCTTGAAATCAATATTACACCATGTGTTAACTAACTAGAGTTTAAATAAAGTCTTGAAACAAAAATAAAACTAAACTAGGGACCATGTTTACATCTTTCTTAGCATAGCTTAGAGAGTAGAAAGTTTTAAATAAATAGCCATCAAATGGAAAGATGAAATAATACACGAATAAAAGAAGAAATTAGAAAAAGAATTTGTGTGTGAATGAGAAAAAAACTTCTCTGCTTAAGTGCTTTTGATCTATTTTTCCATTGGACAGGGGAGAAAAAGGAAACATAAATGTGTGCTGAATATCGAGTCCTAGTTTTAGTTAAAAATAACTTGTGTTTGGGGCGCCTGGGTGGTTCAGTTGGTTAAGCTTTGACTTCAGCTCAGGTCATTATTTCACAGTTCATGAGTTAGAGCCCTGCGTTGGGCTCTGGGCTGACAGATCAGAGCCTGGAGCCTGCTTCAGATTCTGTGTCTCCCTCTCTCTGACCCTCCCCCACT
The DNA here is from genome assembly GCF_014898765.1 of Herpailurus yagouaroundi. Classification (NCBI taxonomy): domain Eukaryota; kingdom Metazoa; phylum Chordata; class Mammalia; order Carnivora; family Felidae; genus Herpailurus; species Herpailurus yagouaroundi. Next base: position 7,278 of record NW_024421794.1, on the reverse strand, counting down.
TGTGCTCTGTCTCCCTCTCTGGCAAGAATCAACATTAAAAAATAAATTAACAGGGCGCCTGGGTGGCTCAGTCGGTTAAGCGTCCGACTTCGGCTCAGGTCACGATCTCGCGGTCCACGAGTTCGAGCCTCGCGTTGGGCTCTGGGCTGATGGCTCAGAGGCTGGAGCCTGCTTCCGATTCTGTGTTTCCCTCTCTCTCTGCCCCTCCCCCGTTCATGCTGTGTCTCTCTCTGTCTCAAAAATAAATAAATAAACATTAAAAAAAAATTTAAAAAAAATAAGTAAATTAAAAAAATAACGGGTTCAATTTCATTCTCTACTTTCCTGTACATATATGCTAACACACAAACACACACATATGAAATTATTCACTTATTTATGTATCAATATTTGGGCACTAAGAATGGACAGTTATAGCTCTTTTTCTTCCTCCCGCAGAGGTTTAGCTTGATCCCCACACCAACACTTGTGTCTCCAATACTCTGACATGGTCCCTTGGGACACATGGCACACATTTTCCTTTAAAGCCTTGGTTCAATAGTACAGATATCAAGGAAGTTGACGGTTGGCTGCTACACATGCACAGTCATTCTAGGATTGTGATTTATTTTAACAAGATCCTAAATACCTGGACTAGACTGCATTCAGCCCACTGTTTTGCTATCCAGGAACTAAGGTATTTAAGACATACAAAAGAGGGGCTAGTGACAGAATTTTCTCTCTCTCTCTCTCTCTTTCTTTCTTTCTTTCCTTTTTTGTTCAATAGGCAGTAAGATAAGGCAGAGAGGGGTTTGGGTATATATCAATTGCTTATTATTTTTCCAGAAATAAATCTTCAATTTCATTCACATAATTTGAATGCAGAAATATTGTGTGGATTTGAGTGTTTTTATTAAATATGTGTTTTTCCAAATAGGGTATTAAAATTCAGTACAACTATTGTGATTATGATCATCTATGTTACATCTCTATGTAAATAGGAATCTTTATGTCAGTGGTCGTGGAAGTTGGACATGAATCACTCTCATGACAAGGAGAAATGGAAGAACAGTTAGAAAATAGTTCTCCACCATTAGATCAATGACCCGCTCACTCCGGCTTCTTACCTGTCCTGCCCCTGTTCCTCAAAATCAGAGTGCAATTTTCCTTCATTATTTTCTAGAGAGACAGAGCTATGGCTTTACTTCATTGTTTTTGGGTAGCAAAAAGCACATGGGTGTGCCTTTGCCACACCCTCATAGGCAAAGAAAAACATGGATGTAAAGAATTAAAGATGGTCTCGTGGAAAAACAAATTTTCTTACCTAGGGTTGAAGAATGAGACAGCAGGTGATATCAAAACTGCATTTTGTGGGGCGCCTGGGTGGCGCAGTCGGTTAAGCGTCCGACTTCAGCCAGGTCACGATCTCGCGGTCCGTGAGTTCGAGCCCCGCGTCAGGCTCTGGGCTGATGGCTCAGAGCCTGGAGCCTGTTTCCGATTCTGTGTCTCCCTCTCTCTCTGCCTCTCCCCCGTTCATGCTCTGTCTCTCTCTGTCCCAAAAATAAATAAATGTTGAAAAAAAAAACCCTGCATTTTGTAAGTTTGGTGATAGTCATGTATTACTATTACCATTCCAGTAACCCTGTCTACAGGCCAGCATAATATAGGTCAAATTTCCTTGTGGAAGAAATTGAATTCTGATGTATCAAAAATTTTTTAAATTTGTTTTGAGAAAAGAAAACTGCTTAAGTTTGTAGTTAATACTTAGTTCTTTAACTTAGATCTTGGAGAGTTTTACAAATATATTGAAGTTGGGACCCAAATTATTGTGTAAGCATAAAGCCAGTTTTAGTGACTAAAGCTATGCAGATAAAAAGGAAATTGAGGAGTGTAAAGCGAATGTTTAGCATTTTTTATAAAATACATCCTTCCAAAGAGTGCATTTGTAATCCCAGAAAAATATTGTTAGTTTTTAATTTAGTGGTACTTATGAATTTTTAAAATATTTATTTATTTTCAGAGACAGCGAGACAGAGAGAGAGAGAGAGACAGAGAGAGAGGCAGGGAGAGTAAATCCCAACCAGCCTGCATGCTGTGAGCAATCAGCCATCAGTGCAGACTCCCTCTCCCAGCCTGACCTTAGGACTGAGAGTTTAGGACTTGAGCTGATATCAAAGGTTGGACGCTCAACCTACTGAGCCACCCAGATAGACCTAGTAGTACTTATGTTTTTCTTGTTTTCTCTACCTGCCTCTTATACACAGATATATAGTTAAAATGTAATAGATGTAAGGAAATATACTTGGATAAAAAAACATAGTAACTTTTTCTCCAACCCAAGCAGTTCTTTCTGGGTAGAAATCAAGACACTGAACTAATATCGTTCACTCTTGTTATGAGACTCTAACTTCAAAAGCTGTAATATTGCATTGTGCACCTGCTATTTACAATACAAGTATAGTAACCAATGACTGAACATCACAGTTCAATCATTCAAGAGAGACTGTCCAATGTATTAAAATGGGATAGAGGGAGAAAAGAATAGTGATCCTTATAGACTAGTTTACACTCAATTTTAATAAGTTATTCAAAGATAATTTTAAATCTTTTTTTGATTACAAGTATAACTGTGTATGTATAATTTGTTTTAAATTTATATTTTTCTTGGGGCATCTGGGTGACTGAAGTGGTTAAGTGTCTGAATTTGGCTCAGGTCATGATCTCATGGTACCTGGTTTTGAGCCTGGTGTTGGGCTCTGTGCTGACAGCTCGGAGCCTGGAGGCTGCTTCAGATTCTGTGTCTCCCTCTCTCTCTGCCACTTCCATACTCACACTCTGTCTCACTCTCTCTCAAAAATAAATAAACATTACAAAATTAAATTTATATTTTTATTAATGACATATGTGTAACAAAACTTAGAGTATATAGTGTTAACTATAAATATAAATTATAAATTTACTAAGTCTAAAGATAAAAGCTTCTTGGCAGTTCTGTTCTTCAGAGAAACATTTTTTTTTAAATTGCAAAGGTTGTATTTGTGGTTTTTATACAAATGAAAATTAATACATTCCTTGAAATTCCAAAGTTAAAATTTAAAATCATGAACAAAACATTTCTCTTAAACAGAAAATTGAAAGTCACCTTAACAAGCCGACATATGATTTAAGTGTAAATTTGAGAAGCCCTCATTTTATTTTTATTTTTTTTATTTTTTTAATTTTTTTAAATTTTTTTTTCAACGTTTATTTATTTTTGGGACAGAGAGAGACAGAGAATGAACAGGGGAGGGGCAGAGAGAGAGGGAGACACAGAATCGGAAACAGGCTCCAGGCTCTGAGCCATCAGCCCAGAGCCCGACGCGGGGCTCGAACTCAAGGATCGCGAGATCGTGACCTGGTTGAAGTCGGACGCTTAACCGACTGCGCCACCCAGGCGCCGCGAGAAGCCCTCATTTTAAAACTTTCCCTTTGTATTATTAAACTGAGAAAGTGAATTTAATTGTTTTTATGGTGTGGGTTGTAAAGAAACCTTATCAAACCTGGAAATGAAATAATCTGATACAATTAACTTTAATTACACACTGTCAAGATTTCTATTTTCCCAAAGTGATATTGACCAACATGTTTTGCTTTGAATTCTCTTTTCCTGACATTAACATGTTCTCCCCAATTCTTTGGTATCTTGTTTACCTAAAAGAATACAGATTTTAGACTTTTGTGTATAGCTTTCATTCTGATATACTTTTTTTGTAATGCATATATAAGTTTTAAAGTTAATTAGAGTTATAATTAATTAATGGGTAGTTCAAATAATTTATATTTACTGACAAACCAATATGTCTCTTCCACTTTTGTCATCTTTTTTTTTCTTTGCACATTCTTTGTATTTCCTTTATTTCCATAGTTTATCATGGGAATGCTTTATTTATTTGTCTTTCCTAATAGTCTTCAGTAAGTTGTTCTTTACTGCTTTTCCTATAGTAGTTACTTTTATGCCTTCCAAGTAATAATATTTAGATTATAGTTACTAATTATAAAATTCAAGTGTAAATGTTATTTATTTATTTGTGCTGTCATTTATCCATCTATTATTCATTTTTTAAATGTGTATTAGTTTCTAAGAGAGAGAGAAAGAGAGAGAGTGCACAAGTGGGGGATGAGTAGAGAGAGAGAATCCTGAGCAAGCTCTGCACTGTCAACACAGATCCCAACGCAGGGCTCGATCTCATGAACCATGAGATCATGACCTGAGTCGAAATCAAGAGTAGGATGCTTAACCAACTGAGCCACCCAGGCATCCCAGTAATATCTTAATCATTTTTAATGTTTATTTATTTATTTTGAGGATGGAGAGAGAGAGAGAAAGAGAGAGAGAGAGAGAGAGAGAGAGAGAGAGAGAGAGAGAATGATGGGGTAGGGACAGTGAAAAGGGACAGAGAGAATCTCAAGCAGGCTCCAGGTAGGAAACCTTTCCCAGTGAAATACTCCTGCCATTGCCAGGACATCAGACTATGAGTCTCTGCCCCTGACCACAGTTAATTACTGAAACCCTGGCATGTTCACACTGGCTAAATCCCAAAGCATCCCATGGAACATCCCTTTTAAAAAAAAAACAACTTATTTTTAAATTTATTTATTTATTTTGAGAGAGACAGAGACATGATGATGGGGGGTGGAGTGGGGGCAGAGAGAGAGGAAGTGAGAGAATCTCAAGCAGGATATGTGCTGCCAGCACAGAACCCAATGGGGGGTTTGAACTCATGAAACCATGAGATCATGACCTGAGCTGAAACCAAGAGTCAGATGCTTAACCGACTGAGCCACCCTGGTACCCCTTTTTTTAAAAAATGTTTTTAAGTTTATTCCAATGGCTCATCCTTAATCTTTTCTTATGTTGTTTTGGCAATATTTTGTACAAGGGATTTACTCTTTTCTCTGTCTTAGGAGGAAATAAAGGCTTGGAGAAGCTTTTCAAAGGGATTAGGGCTAGAATTAGAGAAGATAGGGTTTGTGTGGTGATTTACAAGTGACCTCATTTTTAAAACAGCTGCTAGATTGTCTTCAGGATGAATATATTAACTGTCTTATGTAGCAGGATCACACTCCATGTCTTGCCAACCTTTAAGTGCTAAAAAAAAAATGGAAAACACTTATTTCCTTTCTGTGAACTCAAATCTGCTCCTTCTCTTAACGGTATCACACTAATATCAATCAAGAGAAAACATCAAAGATACAAGGCTGTGTCTTTGATATGAGAATATATAATAATAAATATTTGGCAAAAATACCAGACCCCATACAGTCAAGTGGGTCACACACGTCCAAGTTCTCGAGATGGAGCTGTGAAGTTGAACTCCTCAGGAGTTCTGACCTAAAAGTCCAGAGTCAAACCAGTTTCACCTCCAAGCCTCTTTGTGTCTGTTTGGTTAAAATCTCCTGCGAATACATACAGATAATTTTCGTGTTCACCAAATTACATTACCGTTAAAGAAGGATGATTTCCCCATAATTAGGCGGTACATGTTTATCTAAACAGGAAGCAAGACATTTCTGAAAAAAAAATGCATCTAGTTGTTAACATGAATCTTCTTTGGTTGGTGACAATATGAGAGAATTTTAATATTTCTTCAGATTGTTTTTCTATATTGAAAAGCAATTATATCAAAAATAAATCCATAACTGCCTTATGTGCTAGAAGGAATTTAAACTATTTGAAAGAAAGGGTGAGGGCATGGATCATTCTAAGCAAGAGAATACCAGTTGTAGGAATTTCAGATGGCTGAGCAAAGGAAGGAAGCATGAGGCACGAGTGAGCAGGTAAGACTCAGAAGCAGCAACACTCAGGAGACGGGCTGCATGATGAAGTAAGAGGAAGAAACCACAGGAGAAGGGAGCAATTGTTGGCCAAAAGAAAAGGCTCATTTGTTATTTTCAGGCTTGGCTATTTGGGATCCTGAATAGAATAAAAAGTACATGAAAAACACCAGCGTGAAGAAAGATGAGTCTAGTTTTAAACATGATGAATCTGAATATACAATGACAGTTTCTTCAATATAAGGGCAAATAATTCTTGTTTGTTAATAAAATCAAAATTATACTACCTGTGTCTAATTCCTGTATTTATATAGCTTTGTAGATTCTCTAGGACTAAATTAGAAAAAAATTTCTAAGATCTGTCTCTATTAAGTCACTCCTTAAATCAACAAATTCAGTCATGATCACTTAATTTTTCAAGCTAGTCTTTTGTGATCTTCTTAGAAGTCGATATAAAGTCAAATATTTAAAAGTTATTCCTCTTCTATTTTGCATCATACTTATGTTTGAAAATCCTTAAAGTCTGTGATATAAAATTTGTGGAGGCTACATAAAACCTTAATGGACATCTATTACAACTAGGAATGGTGAAACTACAAAATTTTATCTTTGATAATTCTGCATTTAAAAGTCTCCTTGTTGTCAGTTAATAAAAATCTGAAGCAGTATTGAGACAATAGGAAGACAACACATATCCACTTGATTCCACAAAATTTCTGAAGAGATGAAGAAAGTTCAAAAGAAAAAAAAACTAGAATCTTATTTATGTGATGGTCCCATTTTCTTTTCTTTTCTTTTCTTTTCTCTTTCCTTTTCTTTTCCTTTCCTTTCCTTCCTTTTCTTTTCTTTTCTTTTTTCTTTTCTTCTCTTTTCTTTAATTTTATTTAAATCCAGATTAGTTAACATAGTGTAACTATGGTTTCATGAGTATAATTTAGTAATTCATTACTTACATATAACCTCCAGTGCTCATCCCAACAAGTGCCCTCCTTAATGCTGTGATGGTCCTGAATTGAAATAAATAAGGATAAGGCAAATAGAGATTTGAGATGCATGCTGAATTGTCCCTCAATAGTCAACCGTGATAATTGCTCCTTATAAGTTTCGATTCTACTATAAAACCCCCAGAACTTCATGGTACTTTATCTTCAATTACAGTAAGGGATGTACTACAGAGTTCATTTGGTTACAGCACCAACTATGCTACGTGGAGATAGGTTAAAAATAATGTGTGATGATAATATGGCTCAAAGAAAGCAACGTTGAAACCCATCTTTTTTTTTTCTCTTAGGAAACAATGTCTGCATCTCTGAAAGGCTCTAATAGCTCCAAGTTCCAGGTGTCTGAGTTCATCCTGATGGGACTCCCAGGCATTCACAGCTGGCAACACTGGCTCTCCTTACCATTGGCAATACTCTACCTCTCAGCAATTGGTGCAAATATCCTCATCCTCGTCACCATCTGCCAGGACCCTGCTCTTCAGCA
>NW_024421793.1:2769-4456 GCF_014898765.1 Herpailurus yagouaroundi | reverse complement strand
GTGTGTGTGTGTGTGTGTGTGTGTGTGTGTGTGTGTGTGTGTGTGTATTTTCTTTACCCATTTGTTTATCAATGAACACTTGGGTTGCTTTCATTTCTTGGCTATTATAAATAATGCTGCAATAAACATAGGGATGCATATATCTTTGGGATTAGTGTGAATTATACACTTTAAATGGGTGAATTGGGGGCGCTTGTGTGGCTTAGTTGGTTAAGCATCCAATTTCAGCTCAGGTCATGATCTTATGTTTGCAATTTCAAGCCCCGCATCGGGCTCTGCTGTCAGTGCAGAGCCCACTTCAGATCCTCTGTCCCCTCTCTCTCTGCCCCTCCTCTGCTCTCTCTCTCTCTCTCTCTCTCTCTCTCTCAATAAACTTTAAAAAATAAATAAATAAAATAGGGGTGCCTGGCTGGCCTAGTCAGTTAAGCATCTGACTCTTGGTTTTAGCTCAGATCATGATCTCACGGTTCGTGGGTTTGAGCCCTGTGTCAGGTTGTGCACTGGCAGTCTCCTGGGATTCTCTGTCTCCTTCTCTCTCTGTCCTTCCCCAGCTCACACTGTCTCTGTCTCTCTCAAAATAAATAAATAAACTTTAAAAATTTTAAATTAGTTAATTAATTAAATGGGTGAATTGTATATATGTGAATTATACCTTAATGAAAAATTTTTTTTAAATATAGAGTCAGGGTAGGGGTGGAAACCTTTCAGAAATACTGTCTCATATAACTGGGCATCCCCTCAGCTATTAAAAATGTTTGATACAGGGGTGCCTGGGTGGCTCGGTCAGTTAATCATCCTACTTTGGCTCAGGTCGTGGTCTCATGGTTCGTGAGTTTGAGCCCCATATCAGGCTGTCTGCTGTCAGCGTGGAGCCCACTTCAGATCCTCTGTCTCCCTCTCTCTTTGCCCCTCCCCCACTCGCATGCAGGTGCACTTTCATTCTATCTTTCTCTCAAAAATAAACATTAAAAAATTATTAAAATGCTTTAAAAATGCCAAATATAGTTCAGCCAAGAGGCATCTTTGGAGGTTTACAAGGAAGACTCAATATAGCATCTAAGAGGAAAAAAAAGTCTTCATGTGGGTGGCTTGACTTGGTATGTTATCAGCCTTCAGTGGTGTGGAATTATTGCTGAGAAGTTCCTCTTGGGCTCTTCAATGAATCCATTCAAGGTTTTATCTTAAATGAATCAGAGGGTGGTAGCAAGCCTTCCTTTGGCCTGTATCTAGGCCCTATAGATAGGCAGACACCTAATATGAGCTGGCTCCTCTATGTTCTCTTTTCTTGCTTCAAGTTGGAATATAAGCTTCTCAGTATATGGATCTGGGAAGTAGGCTGACTGGCCTCAAATTCTTTCTTGTGTTCCAGAGCAACTACATTAAGTATAGAATCCATTCAAGTTTGAGTGCAGAGTGGATTGCATTACTTACTTGAATTTACCCAGGATTGCATTCTCATAACTGAAAAGTATAGTGTTTCTATAATAGCTGCAACAGGCAGAGGAGGAACTAAAAACTACTTGATAAACCACTCTTCTCTTTCTATAGCCTACATCTGTAGACTCTACAGAAGGAATAAATCTAACCATCTCATTTTTTTTTTTTTTTAAGTAGGGGAAAAAAGGTAAAATGTCCTTAGCTCTTCCAATGCCAGGCACTGTTCCTTTTTTTTTTTTTTTATTTTTTT
>NW_024421793.1:0-2669 GCF_014898765.1 Herpailurus yagouaroundi | reverse complement strand
CGGAAACAGGCTCCAGGCTCTGAGCCATCAGCCCAGAGCCCGACGCCGGGCTCCAACTCACGGACCGCGAGATCGTGACCTGGCTGAAGTCGGACGCTTAACCGACTGCGCCACCCAGGCGCCCCATGCCAGGCACTGTTCTAATCACTTTCCTTTTATTAACTCAATCCTCACATCAGCCTTTTGAGGAAGGTGTTTTTAGAGCCACATTTTATAGACAGATGAGGAAAGTTCTGAAAGGTGAAGCCACAAAATGGCAGACCCAGTTTTCAAATCCAGCTCGCCCAGAGAATCACCAATACGCCGACCAGGATCAATTAATTATGCAATCCCTATGCAGAATCTTTTGTTTTACCAAAGTTATTTAAATTATTTAATTTTTCAAGGTTTGAAATGTTACCTCCTCCAACTCCTCATGAGCACCTGTGAGCCAGGATGGGTCTTTGTTTTCTTCCAACCGCCCCACAGGATGCCTCTGCTTGATAGTTCAATAGTCAGAAGGCAGCCAGCAATGGATTCGTCTTGCAATATTCTGTTCCCTCTGCCGGAAAAAAATATCCCCTTTCCCAATTGGCTAATTTTCACTGGTCCTTAAACATCATTTTTACCGATGGAAACTTTCCTAAGAGTATCGTCCGTACAGCCCCAAATAAGCTTGGGATACTTCATCTGGGTCCCCCCCCCCATCTTTGGGTCCTTTTGTGATAGCATTTATCATAGTAGTATCAGAGTTGCCTTTAAATTGTTTCTATCTGCCCTTGAAGACAGGACCCTCATAGTCCTGGCTTCCTTTGCATCCCCAGCAGCTAGCACAGGGCCAGGCATATAGGAGATGCCTAATATGGAAGTTGTTCCTTTTGTTTGTTTGTTTTATTTTTCTCTAAGACTGATGCTAAATCTGTAGTTGGTTTTTTCCAAGACGTTTGAACAGGCAACTACATTTTCAGGGCATGAGGAATTCAATTTTTTTTTCTTCCTCTCATATTTTCCTTGCCAGCTGACATCACGAAGTACAGTGCTCTCCAGTCCTCGCCCTGGCTCAGGACCCGTGAACCCACTTTGCACGTGGGCCGGGCACGCCACTTTTCCCAGTCAGGGACCTGGGCCCCAGCGCGCGCCCCCGAGGGCCCCGCGGAAATGCCCTGGCCCACCCGCCGGAAGTGACGTAACGCCACGTCCTAGCAACCGTTGCCAAGGAGCTCGTCTCTAGGAACCCACTAGAGCCTGGATGCCTCCTGCGGGGGGGAAAAAGTGGTTTCTTGACGAGAATTTGAGGTAACCTCGCCAACCCGCGCTCGGAAACTCCCCTAAGCCCCCCAAAGAAAAAGAACTCCCTCCTCCTCCTCCTCCCCCTTCCCAGTGCAGCACCTCGCCAATGGAGGGTCGCAGCGGTTAAGCCCCCAACGCCGGGGTCTGTGCCTGCCGAGCCTCGCGGGGGTCCAGGCCGCTCCCAATGGGCTGAGCAGTCGGGGAGCCCAGATTACCCGCAGCGAGGTGCCTGGGTCCGTTGTGGGGTCCCCTGTCCTGTTTCCCAAGCCCCGGGGGCGGGGGAGGGGGAACACTATTTTGGGGAATCCTAGGAGGCTGCTGGTCCAGCGCTCGTGCCAGCCTGGGACCAGGGCAGTGTCGTTTCTGTCCCGAGTTGTGCCAGATAAACGCACGTCCTGGTTTTAATTCCACCCCCACCCCCTTGGGCTCTTATGTGGGTAAGTGCTTGTGAATTAGTGTGGCGACTTTCCGCTGGCAGAGGGAGAGTAATTGCTTTTGCTAATTTTAGAGCTCAGAGCCCACTGGGCATAGACAACCTACCTGTTCAGTACATCTTTGTCCTCAGCGGGTGGCCACCTGAAAGCTGGTGGGCAACCAGGGGGGAACCCAACTACCTTTTTTTCCTCTCGTGGTAACATTGTACTCGTTTTTCCAAATGATTTGTGTTTCTGAAAGGGAAGAGAAGTATATGTGTGTGTATATATGTTATATACTATATATATATACATAATTTCTAAATCATTAAAATTAAGTAAATATGTGTGTGAAGATTAGGACATGGACTTTTACTTAAAACACTTTTAACAATGAAAAAGTTGCATCTCCAGTGTGGATTCTTACTTGATTTACGTAAAAGTTTTCCTTTTATGGATTGAGGGGCACCTCAAAATTTTAAACCTCATTATCTTTTCTGTCTTTTGACTTACTTTTAAACAATAACAATCCTTTACTCATAATTTTATTATAATTATGGAGAAATCATAATATCTTTACATTTGATGTTTTCCAAATATCCAGCTCCACCAATTAAAAAGAATCTATTTTAGAGCAAAATGCAGGCAGCCCCAACTTTGATAAAATAGCATCTATTCATTTCATAGTTAAAAACTGTTAAGGAACACTGAAGTAGTTCTTTCTGTATTTCTTTTTTTAGCAGTTCATTTTTTAATTCCTTTTTAAAATTGCTAGTTTAAAAAATTGCCTGCCTGCAAAATTTCTACCATTCCTGCCCCTACTAAACAAGTGATATCTTCATGCAGGGAACACTAGGAACCTTGGTAAAGCCATTTCAGCTGTTAAATAATCAAATATTTAACCTTTTAAAAGTTATAATCACCACCAACCTACTCATGAGTGTGTGTGTGTGTGTGTGTGTGTGTGTGTGTGTGTGTGTGTGTGTG
>NW_024421792.1:0-9927 GCF_014898765.1 Herpailurus yagouaroundi | reverse complement strand
TGTATGGAAACCAATTTGACAATAAATTTCATATATAAATTAAAAAATAAATAAATAAATAAATAAATAAAATAAAAAAAAAATAAAATTTCTTTCTAGTGACATAAATAATGAACAAGCTATGGAATATTCAATAAAGAAAAAGGAAATAACCAGCTAGAAGAAGGGCAGGGAAATACGTAAATGAATATAAAAATTTCAGTTCATCAATGAGAGAAAGACAACAGCGGCATTTAATGATCAATACATAGAAGACATGCTCAGGAATAAATAAAAGTAACCACAAAACTAAGTGATTTTATTTATTCAACAAATGTCTCTTGTAGAACTATTCTACATCAAACACTGTTTTAGATTCTAGAATATAGTAGCATAAAAAAACAATGAACGAAATAGCCTCATATCACCTATGTGACCCTTATGTTCCAATGAGGAAAGATAGACCATAAGTAAACTATTACGCCAGACATTACTGTGTACCACAGGAGAAAAAGCAAAGGAGAAAGAAAAATGTAGAGGAGATGAACTGGTAAAGACTGGTATTGAACTGCATGACTTGGTACTTCTTTACTGAGGAAAATATCTGACGGATGCTTATCTCTAAATATTTATTAGAGGTTGAGAAAATAAACCCTAGTGTAAAATTAACCATATTTATCAGCATAATTTCCTAGAATGGGATTATATCCATGTAAGAGGTTGAAAAAAATATGAAGATGAAAATGTATAACTCTTGGGCAAAAGGTAAAATTTACTATTCCACTTCTACCATACTGTAGGACTGTAAGATTGCGAGTGTGAATCAAATCAAAATCAAAGATCATCAATGTTACTCTGTGGAGTATAGACCAATGAGTATCAATTGCTTACTTGATAAACATGCAGAGTTTATATTAATGGATGGGCTAATGAAACAAACAGAATAAGTATGCAAAAGGCAAATTGTTTCTGTAAAATCAAGAAAAATCATGCTTAAAATATGTGGATTCTTTTAGAAATAACTAAACATGATTGAGAAGCAATCAGTGAAGATCACTGGTTTAGACTTTCAAAAGACCTGTAATATGATTCCATATGAGAGATAAATTTTAAATGAGAAGATGTAAAAGGGAAATATATTTATAGTTAGAATTCACCTAGAGGAACACTTATGTGAGAAAAAAGATCAATTTTTCCTTAAAATGTAAATAACTAAAGAGTGAGTGTCTCTAGAGCTTAAGCAAATAATATTAAAAAAAAAGTATGCAACACAATACCCCAGGTTGTCAGCAGCACATAGCTATTCTAGGTAGTGAAATATCAAGCTGATGGAAATAAAGCCATCAATTCATATTCAGTAACAGTTATTGAGCACCTCTCATATGCAAGGCAATATACTGAATATTAAATTACAAAAATGTTTTTTAAATATGGTTCCTGTATTGATACAGTCATCAGCCAGGTGGTTGGGACTGTGATGTAAAGAAAGAATTATAATGTCAAGTGCTAGGCACATGATATATTTATGCCTACAATGTCTTGAAAGCATGTAACTCAGACTGGAATTGGAGTGGTGCTCTCAAACCAAAGACAGCTTCGTTTCAAAGCCTGTGCATTCACTCACTATTAACCACTAAAAGCAAAAATGGTGGATGAGTCAAAGGACTTTCTAGGAAGAGAAAATGCTCCTAAAATGGTACAGAGATGAAAATATGCATTTCAAGGAATAAGGAATATTCATGCAGTCAACATTAACTTTATGAGAACCTACTACATGCCAGGAACTCTGCCAAGATAGTGAGATTTACAAAAAATGAGCAAAAGTGTGTTTTAGCCATCAAGTATCTCACCAGTCTGGAAGGAGAGAAAGAGAAGAGTAAACCTATTACTGTGGCATATTGCCACAAGTATGTTTATGAAGAAATGCACTGCATTTAGTGGTGCCCAAAAGGATAAATGATCATCTCTGCTAGGGAAATATGGATAGTCTCGCTAGGGTGTTCCTTTTTTTAATTGAAGTATGGTTGACACACAATGTTATATTAGTTTCAGGGGTACAACACAGTGATTCCACAAGCCTATATGTTATGCTGTGCTCACAAGGGTAGCTACTATCTATCACTGTACAATGCTATTACAATACCATTGGCTATATTCTCTATGCCGTACTGTTTATCCTCATGACTTATTCATTCCACAGTGGGAAATCAATTTCTCCCACTCCCTCTCACCCATTTTGCCCATCCCCCACCCCCGTCACCTCTGGCACCCATCAGTTTATTCTCTGTATTTATGAGTCTGTTTCTGCTTTTTTTTCTTTATTTATTCATTTGTTTTGTTTCTTAGATTTCACATATAAGTGAAATAATATGGTATTTGTTTTTCTCTGTCTCATTTCACTTAGCATAATACCTTCTAAGTCCATCCATGTTGTCGCAAATGGCAAGATCTCATTTTTTATGGCTAATATTCCTGTGTGTGTGTGTGTGTGTGTGTGTGTGTGTGTGTGTGTGTGTGTTCCATATCTTGGCTATTGTAAATAATGCTGCAATAAACATAGGAGTGCATACAACTTTTCAAATCAGTGTTTTCGTTTACTTTGAGTAAATACCCAGTAGTACAATTACTAGATCATATGGTATTTCTATTTTTAATCTTCTGTGGAAGCTCCATAATGTTTTCCATAATGGCTGTGCCAATTAACATTACCACTAACAGTGCACAAGCGTTGCTTTTCCTCCATTTCTTGGCCAACACTTGTTTCTTGTCTTTTTGATTCTAGCCATTATGACAGGTGTAAGGTTTCTCATTAGGGTTTTGATTTGCATTTCCCACATGATCAGTGGTGTTTAGCATCTTTTAATGTGTCTGTTGGCCATCTGTATGTCTTCTCTGGAAAAATGTCTCTTCAGGTCCTCTACCCATTTTAATTGGATTATTTACTTTTTTATGTTAGCTTGCATAAGTTCTTTATATATATTTTGGACATTAACCCCTTATTGGACATATCATTTGTGAATGTCTTGTCCCATTCAGTAGGTTTTCTTTCATTTTGTTGATGGTTTCTTTCACTGTGCAAAAACTTTTTATTTTTGTATAGCCCCAATAGTTTATTTTTGTGTTTTGTTTCCCTTTCCCATATCTAGAAAAATGTTGCAAAGGCCAATGTCAAAGAAATTGTTGCCTACATTTTCTTCTAGGAGTTTTATGTTTTCAGGTCTCACATGTATGTCTTTAATGTATTTTTGGTTTTTATGTATGGTGTAAGAAAACGGTTCAGTCTCATTATTTTACATGTAGCTTTCTCCCTTAAGTTCTTGACTTAAGTTGGAATTCATACATTGAGGGAAAGAAGATATTTGAAGAGGTGATATTTTGTACAAGCACAAACACATGAATCATCTGAAAGTAGTAGAGGAAGATTGGACAGTTGTACATGGTTGGAACAAAAGGTACATGTGGTATAATTGAACACATGGAATTGTGAATGGTCTTTCCTGCAATATTAAATATCCCAATGTGCCTAGAACATGGATTTTATATAAAGGAAGTATAAAAGATACTATTGGAAAATTTATTGGTGTCAAATTTTGAAGGATTTTGGATACTAAAATATTTCATACATTATCTGGAAATCAAGGATAATTCATTGAAGGATTTTGAGCCAGAAAGTTTAGAGAGTGTTGCTTTAAAGAAATTTGATTCATGACAATGTCCAGAACTGTTTGGAGCAAAAAATGGTTGTACCTGCTGTATCTGTGAGGGTCGAATAAGAGAAAACTTATAAAAGTGATAAAGAAACAAAATTAAGGGGTGCCTGCCTGGCTCAGTCGGGGGGAGCATATGACTCTTGATATCAGTGTTATGAATTCAAGCCCCACTTAGGTGCAGAGATTACTCAAAAGAATAAAATATTTAAAAAAAAAAGAAACAAAATTAAAATTTTAGAGGAAGTTGTCAAAGATGACTCCAAAATTTTGATCTATGTGTAAACCATAGAGAGAGAGAAAAAACTGTTCTTATCAACTAAGAATATGAGAACTAATATTAGAGAAGCAAAACATTAAGTACTCAGGATAAAATCCTGTTTACACACTGTTTCATATGTTTACCAAATGAAAAATGGAATGGTTTTCTTCCCCTTAGGAAGTAATTTTTATCATATATTCCTTGTAAGAGATGAGGTGTCTTGTTTTGTTTTTTTCTGCCTCTTTGATTTTTCTAAAGAAACCTTTGGAAGTTTAAGTCTCCATGCAGCTCTTACATATCCATATTTCTACATTTGATCATTAAAAATTCTGGAAACAGTCTTTTAGCAGCTGGCATTGGTATCTTCCCAGCTGTTTTTTCTCTTCTCAGCACCTCAGGATGTGGTATTGGGCAACAAACCAGTCTAGGAAATAGCCTTTACTTCCCATGATATTAGCTCTCCTGATTCTAAGACAAGAACAGATGTTCATCCAGAAAAAAAAGAAAGAAAGAAATTAAGGAGATTAATGCGTGGGAGTATATTTCCTCATGTGCTGCCATTTCCACTGGCCTCTACCATAGACGGATTTCCCTGCTCTGGACAGAATCACTGGCTCCAAGCTTTTAAGGGAATAAGCTGATGAGTCAAGAACTGAGACCTTGAGCAAAGACTCCTTCACTGAAGGACACACTGCAACAAACGCTGTAGTTTGTCCTCTCACTGCCTTCCTCTTTGCCTTGCCCTTTAGTTTGGTACAGGTTGTTTTGTTATTGCTTAGTAGAAAATTCAATCTTGCTCCAAATCAACACAAAACAGACTTTAATGTGGGTGCTAGTCGTGGAAGATATGTTTCTGTTTCTATTAGGTCTATTTACCTTCCTTTTCTGCTCAAAGGTAGATCATTATACAATTTATCATCCATTCTAAAGACATTTTGGTAGTAAAACAGGTGCTATTAAGAATTATCTTGGGTCATCAAGTATTAAAGAGGGCTTAGGACACAGGATTATCCAACTGAATGAGATTTCTGACAACCTCTATATTCTCTAAAGAGCAAGGTTACAGGATGTGAGATCTGGGAAAATGCTATATAGATTTTGAAAAATGGAATTTGATCGGATTCAAGGACTTTGCTGGATTTAGTGGAGTCTTATGTTCCCCAATGAAAAGTTTTTTCTCTTTCTCTTCTATTTTTTATTATTACTTGAAAATTTTTCATGTGTGCTGTGCTGTCTATTTACTATTCTGTTTTAGTCATCCATGAACTTGGAGACCTCATTTTAGCTTTTATTACCACACTTTAAGTGTCCACAGACCTTGACCTCATTTAAATTTTATTTTGTTACTTTAAATGGTATGTATCAATTAGGAAGTTATTTCAAGAGTTACCTATAGCACACTAGACTCTATCTGCTTTTGAACTCTCTTTCTGACACACACACACATGCAAATACACATGCATATCTGACAGAAGCCGTTAGTCACCACACAATATGCTCTAATTTTTTTCTGTAGTATTAAGATAAAATCAAGCAATATCATTTAATCACTGCCATGTCCAACTTGTCAGGCAATTATTAGTCATTCTTTGTGTACATTGAAGGCAAAAAAGTGTCATTGGAAAATATGTACTAAACTTAAATTTAAAACTCATTAGGTTAAAAATGCAAAATGAGTGTCACTGTATACAAACCATTATACAGAAGCTATAAATAGCATCAAGATACAAGGGCGTAACCCTTGCCAAAAAGAATTTACAACCTATGTCTGAATTTAAAAAATGCAAGCCTAAAAATTACTTAAGCACATATATATCAATATTGGAAGAAATCTGTAAAATCCAAATTATGATTTTTAGTTCTGTGGGTTGTAAAGGGAATGCCTTAAATTTTCTGTTTATTTTCCTATTATTAAGAGATAAGAAAAGGAGAACAAGTATTCTGTCATTTTACAAACAAGAAGTGCTTTGATCAGTAAACAGTAACACTTTTGAGTCGGTCGATGAAGTGTGGCCACAAGTATTTTCCAATGAAAATGGAAATTAAATGAAAATCGGTGTCACTTAGCAAGGTAAAGCTGCTGAACCACCAAAAAGTAAGACATTTGTCTTTATGAGCAGGCCTTAACGGAGAGAAGTCAATAGACAATAAGATTCCTGACTTAATGTAGCCACTCGAGGGAGAAGAAGCATGAAGATCCACATCTTTCCTTCCAAAAACAATATGATGGTGTGAGACAACAGGAGTGTACATTCTGCTTTCCCCTGTGACACACTGAAGCTCATTTGTAATTCCAGGCTGATCCCCTTTAGGGTAGAGGGGAAAGTATAACAGGAGCCTAGCTGAAATCAAACTATGGTCCAAGGTACATTATTCACATTACTCCCTCACCAGCCACATCTACCCTGTGGGATTAGCTCATCTAGAGAACAGAAGAGAGACACTGGGGAGGTAAGAAATTGGTGTCACTGCATCTGACTGAATATTTGCATATTATGAAGTGTTTCATTTAATTTTTGTGTATGAATCGCTTAAGGAAAATTAGAGAACATTTATTCTTGCTATTCAAATTGTGTTCCACAACACCAGCATGACTTGGTTGCTTGCTAGATATCCATATTGTCAGGCTATATCCCAGACCTACAGATCAAAGTCTGCCTTTTAAAAGAATACCCAGATAGGGGCGCCTGGGTGTCTCAGTAGGTTGGGTGTCTGACTTTGGCTCAGGTCATGATCTCACGGCTCGTAGGTTCGAGCCCCACATCAGGCTCTCTGCTTCGGATTCTGTCTCTGTCTCTCTGCCCCTCCCACACTCAAGGTCTGTCTCTCTCAAATATAAACATTAAAAAAACTTTAAAGGATACTCAGAAAATTCATATTCATACTACATACTGAAGGACATTGCTCTAACTCAAGGGCCAAGTCAAAGTTCAGAGAGCTTAGCAACTTGCCCAACAAGCAGTTAATGATCTAGGGGTCATTTCTAAGTACAGAAGATCTCATCATTGCATTTATATCCTAATGTCTAAATAACTTTAAAAAAGAAGTCTAAGGAAATTAAGGTCAGCCTTAAGATTCCTACATAATAAAGGATTTTTCAGCCAGTGGTATACGAATTAAAATATCTGTACAGTAATTTAGGGCTTATAGATGGACACCTCCAGTTGGTGGTGAGAAGAAGCTCTCACATCTCTTCCTCTTTTTATAAGGACACTAATCTCATCACGGAAGTTCCATTTTCATGACCCTATCTAAATCTAACTGCCTCCCAATGGCCACATCTCGTAACACCATCACACTGGGGGCTAGAGCCTCAATGTTTGAATTTTGGAAGAACACATTCAGCCCATAACACAAAACATTCTGAAATTATCATTATCACTGAAGGAAATACTTATTTTCATAGGTAAAACTATCATAGACCAAGTTCAATTCAATTTGGCAACATAGATACATGAGTATATGAATTTACTCTAATTCTAACAAAAATTGTTTGAAGTTATTAAAGAAATATAAAAATAGACACAAGCAGTAGTAGAATTAAAAATCCCAGAAGGGTGCCCCCCCAACTGACTTGAGGAGCTATCCCCCAAATAGAACTAGTTTCTTATGAAGTAGCCAATCCAAAATTGAGTGAACGAGCTGGGGAATCAATCAAGGCAGTGCCCTAAATATTTAAAAACAAAATAAGTGACTAGGATCTCTATTCTAGAGTACATGCTACCAACACATGAGCATGTGATGTGCACACACATATGCACACACACAAGAACCAGGCTCTTTTTTTTTATTGATCAGTAAAGTCAAAAGCTAGCTCTTTGAAGAGTTTAATGAAATACACGAGTTTTTGCCAAATTTCATTTTTTAAAAAAGTTGGAAAACACAAAGTTAAGCATAAAGAGGTAACACAGCTACAGATATGGAAAATATTTCTTTCACTAGGAAAACATAACTTGAATTGCAATTTGGAATAAGCATTCTACCTATTAAAACTGATACAGATACTTATGAACAAAACTGAACTGTGCATAAATCTCCAAGTACATCAGGAAGCCAAAATTATAAGATAAACGATTTTCAAGTACAGAATGACTACATTCAAGAAATACATTGAGATTTAGAAAAAAAAAAAGGTTTAAAGTATAGTAAGTATCCACAAATAAATTTGGCAGAGCTTAGCATCATTAGAAAAACTTCCATTAAGAAAAAAAAATAATTAGAATAAACAAAAATATTGTTAAAATAGATACGGTGAGGTAGAATGCATTTACCTAAAGACCGAATTAGTGAGCTAATGTGGTGCCACAAGATTACCACAGAAAACAATCAAAAAGGATGAGGAGTCAAATAACCTGACATAAATGGAAGGTGGGCTCAATTCAAATATCCATCCACATAATAACAGTCCCAGGAGGGGAAACAGAAGATATAGACATAAAAGTATAGAGAATTAATTCCCTGCTTACTGCATTTCCCTTTTGACCCACATGATTTCTTCATTCACATTTTACTCACCCTGACCAAATCAGGGCTGATTTGGGAACTCCACTCATTCAAGGTCTTTTGGAAACAATCCCTAAGCTGTAAAAGGAATGTGTTTTGAAACTGTTAACCAAGGGGGAGAGAAGACGGCAGCGTAGGAGGACGCTGGGCTAACCATGCGTCCTGCTGATCACTTAGATTCTACCTACACCTGCCTAAATAACCCAGAAAACCACCAGAAGACTAGCAGAACGGAGTCTCCAGAGCCAAGCGCAGATGAGAGGCCCAAGGAAGAGGGTAGGAAGGGCGGAGAGGCGGTACGTGCTACACGGACTGGTGGGAGGGAGCCGGGGCGGAGGGGCAGCTCGCCGGCCAAGCAGAGCCCCCGAGTCTGGCTTGCAAAAGCGGAGGGGCCAGATGGAGTGTGTTCCAACAGCAAGAGGGACTTAGCATCTGGGAGGTCATAAGTTAACAGCTCTACTCAGAAAGTGGGAAGGCTGGAGGACAAGTGGAGGGAGAGTTGCTGAGCCCCGGGAAAACAGAGCTCAGTTTGGCGGGGAACAAAGGTGCTCACCAGCACCATCTCCCTCGCCCATCCCCCAGCCAAAATCCCAAAGGGAACCAGTTCCTGCCAGGGAATTTGCTTGCTCCGTGCAAACACCCAACACTGTGCTTCTGCGGATCCATCCCTCCAGCGGCAGGTCTGACTCACTCCCACTGCCACAGGGCCCCTCCTGAAGTGGATCACCAAAGGAGAAGCGAGCTAAGCCTGCCCCTCCTGCCACCGTGCACCTTGCCTACCCACCCCAGCTAATACGCCAGATCCCCAGCACCACAAGCTTGGCAGTGTGCAAGTAGCCCAGACGGGCCATGCCACCCCACAGTGGATCCCGCCCCTAGGAGAGGGGAAGAGAAGGCACACACCAGTCTGACTGTGGCCCCAGTGGTGGGCTGGGGGCAGACATCAGGTCTGACTGAGGCCCCGCCCACAAACTCCAGTTATACACCACAGCACAGGGGAGGTGCCCTGGCACCACTCCAGGGACTATCCAAAATGACCAAATGGAAGAATTCCCCTCAAAAGAATCTCCAGGAAATAACAACAGCTAATGAACTGATCAAAAAGGATTTAAATAATATAACAGAAAGTGAATTTAGAATAATTTCATAAAATTAATCTCTGGGCTTGAAAACAGTATAGAGGACAGCAGAGAATCTATTGCTACAGAGATCAAGGGACTAAGGAACAGTCACGAGGAGCTGAAAAACGCTATAAGTGAGATGCAAAATAAAATGGAAATGACCACGGCTCAGATTGAAGAGGCGGAGGAGAGAATAGGTGAACTAGAAGATAAAATTATGGAAAAAGAGGAAGCTGAGAAAAAGAGATAAAAAAAGGAGTATGAGGGGAAAATTAGAGAACTAAGTGAGGCACTAAAGAGAAATAATCTACGCATAATTGGTATCCCAGAGGAGGAAGAGAGAGGGAAAGGTGCT
>NW_024421791.1:0-4593 GCF_014898765.1 Herpailurus yagouaroundi | reverse complement strand
ATTGGTATCCCAGAGGAGGAAGAGAGAGGGAAAGGTGCTGAAGGGGTACTTGAAGAAATCATAGCTGAGAACTTCCCTGAAGTGGGGAAGGAAAAAGGCATTGAAATCCAAGAGGCACAGAGAACTCCCTTCAGACGTAACTTGAATCGATCTTCTGCACGACATATCATAGTGAAACTGGCAAAATACAAGGATAAAGAGAAAATTCTGAAAGCAGCAAGGGGTAAACGTGCCCTCACATATAAAGGGAGACCTATAAGACTCGTGACTGATCTCTCTTTTGAAACTTGGCAGGCCAGAAAGAGTTGGCACGAGATTTTCAGTGTGCTAGACAGAAAAAATATGCAGCCGAGAATCCTTTATCCAGCAAGTCTGTCATTTAGAATAGAAGGAAAGATAAAGGTCTTCCCAAACAAAAAAAAAAAACTGAAGGAATTTGTCACCACTAAACCAGCCCTACAAGAGATCCTAAGGGGGACCCTGTGAGACAAAGTACCAGAGACATCACTACAAGCATAAAACATACAGACATCACAAGGACTCTAAACCCATATCTTTCTATAATAACACTGAATGGAAATGGATTAAATGTGCCAACCAAACGACATAGGGTATCAGAATGGATAAAAAAACAAGACCCATCTATTTGCTGTCTACAAGAGACTCATTTTAGACCTGAGGACACCTTCAGATTGAGAGTGAGGGGATGGAGAACTATTTATCATGCTACTGGAAGCCAAAAGAAAGCTGGAGTAGCCATACTTATATCAGACAAACTAGACTTTAAATTAAAGGCTGTAACAAGAGATGAAGAAGGACATTATATAATAATTACAGGGTCTATCCATCAGGAAGAGCTAACAATTATAAATGTCTATGCGCCGAATACCGGAGCGCCCAAATATATAAAACAATTACTCGTAAACATAAGCAACCTTATTGATAAGAATGTGGTCATTGCAGGGGACTTTAACACCCCACTTACAGAAAGGATAGATCATCTAGACACACGGTCAATAAAGAAACAAGGGCCCTGAATGAGACATTGGATCAGATGGACTTGACAGATATATTTAGAACTCTGCATCCCAAAGCAACAGAATATACTTTCTTCTCGAGTGCACATGGAACATTCTCCAAGATAGATCATATACTGGGTCACAAAAAAGCCCTTCATAAGTTTACAAGAATTGAAATCATACCATGCATACTTTCAGACCACAATGCTATGAAGCTTGAAATCAACCACAGGAAAAAGTCTGGAAAACCTCCAAAAGCATGGAGGTTAAAGAACACCCTACTAACGAATGAGTGGGTCAACTAGGCAATTAGAGAAGAAATTTAAAAATATATGGAAACAAACGAAAATGAAAATACAACAATCCAAACGCTTTGGGACGCAGCGAAGGCAGTCTTGAGAGGAAAATACATTGCAATCCAGGCCTATCTCAAGAACAAGAAAAATCCCAAATACAAACTCTAACAGCACACCTAAAGGAAATAGAAGCAGAACAGCAAAGGCAGCCTAAACCCAGCAGAAGAAGAGAAATAATAAAGATCAGAGCAGAAATAAACAATATAGAATCTAAAAAAACTGTAGAGCAGATCAACAAAACCAAGAGTTGGTTTTTTGAAAGAATAAACAAAATTGACAAACCTCTAGCCAGGCTTCTCAAAAAGAAACGGGAGATGACCCAAATAGATAAAATCATGAATGAAAATGGAATTATTACAACCAATCCCTCAGAGATACAAACAATTATCAGGGAATACTATGAAAAATTATATGGCAACAAATTGGACAACCTGGAAGAAATGGACAAATTCCTGAACACCCACACTCTTCCAAAACTCAATCAGGAGGAAATAGAAAGCTTGAACAGACCCATCACCAGCGAAGAAATTGAATCGGTTATCAAAAATCTCCCAACAAATAAGAGTCCAGGACCAGATGGCTTCCCAGGGGAGCTCTACCAGACGTTTAAAGCAGAGATAATACCTATCCTTCTCAAGCTATTCCAAGAAATAGAAAGGGAAGGAAAACTTCCAGACTCATTCTATGAAGCCAGTATTACTTTGATTCCTAAACCAGACAGAGACCCAGTAAAAAAAGAGAACTACAGGCCAATATCCCTGATGAATATGGATGCCAAAATTCTCAATAAGATACTAGCAAATCGAATTCAACGGCATATACAAAGAATTATTCACCATGATCAAGTGGGATTCATTCCTGGGATGCAGGGCTGGTTCAACATTCACAAATCAATCAACGTGATACATCACATTCACAAAAAAAAAGAGAAAAACCATATGATCCTGTCAATCGATGCAGAAAAGGCCTTTGACAAAATCCAGCACCCTTTCTTAATAAAAACCCTTGAGAAACTCGGGATAGAAGGAACATACTTAAAGATCATAAAAGCCATTTATGAAAAGCCCACAGCTAACATCATCCTCAATGGGGAAAAACTGAGAGCTTTACTCCTGAGATCAGGAACACGACAGGGATGCTCACTCTCACCGCTGTTGTTTAACATAGTGCTGGAAGTTCTAGCATCAGCAATCAGACAAGAAAAGGAAATCAAAGGCATCCAAATTGGCAAAGATGAAGTCAAGCTTTCGCTTTCTGCAGATGACATGATATTATACATGGAAAATCCGATAGACTCCACCAAAAGTCTGCTAGAACTGATACATGAATTCAGCAAAGTTGCAGGATACAAAATCAATGTAATCAGTTGCATTCTTATACACTAACAATGAAGTAACAGAAAGACAAATAAGGAAACTGATCCCATTCACAATTGCACCAAGAAGCATAAAATACCTAGGAATAAATCTAACCAAAGATGTACAAGATCTGTATGCTGAAAACTATAGAAAGCTTATGAAGGAAATTGAAGAAGATTTAAAGAAATGGAAAGACATTCCCTGCTCATGGATTGGAAGAATAAATATTGTCAAAATGTCAATACTACCCAAAGCTATCTACACATTCAATGCAATCCCAATCAAAATTGCACCAGCATTCTTCTCGAAACTAGAACAAGCAATCCTAAAATTCATATGGAACCACAAAAGGCCCCGAATAGCCAAAGTAATTTTGAAGAAGAAGACCAAAGCAGGAGGCATCACAATCCCAGACTTTAGCCTCTACTACAAAGCTGTCATCATCAAGACAGCATGGTACTGGCACAAAAACAGACACATAGACCAATGGAATAGAATAGAAACCCCAGAACTAGACCCACAAACGTATGGCCAACTCATCTTTGACAAAGCAGGAAAGAACATCCAATGGAAAAAAAGACAGTCTCTTTAACAAATGGTGCTGGGAGAACTGGACAGCAACATGCAGAAGGTTGAAACTAGACCACTTTCTCACACCATTCACAAAAATAAACTCAAAATGGATCAAGGACCTGAATGTGAGACAGGAAACCATCAAAACCCTAGAGGAGAAAGCAGGAAAAGACCTCTCTGACCTCAGCCGTAGCAATCTCTTACTCGACACATCCCCAAAGGCAAGGGAATTAAAAGCAAAAGTGAATTACTGGGACCTTATGAAGATAAAAAGCTTCTGCACAGCAAAGGAAACAACCAACAAAACTAAAAGGCAACCAACGGAATGGGAAAAGATATTTGCAAATGACATATCGGACAAAGGGCTAGTATCCAAAATCTATAAAGAGCTCACCAAACTCCACACCCGAAAAGCAAATAACCCAGTGAAGAAATGGGCAGAAAACATGAATAGACACTTCTCTAAAGAAGACATCCGGATGGCCAACAGGCACATGAAAAGATGTTCAGCGTCGCTCCTTATCAGGGAAATACAAATCAAAACCACACTCAGATATCACCTCACGCCAGTCAGAGTGGCCAAAATGAACAAATCAGGAGACTATAGATGCTGGAGAGGATGTGGAGAAACGGGAACCCTCTTGCACTGTTGGTGGGAATGCAAATTGGTGCAGCCGCTCTGGAAAGCAGTGTGGAGGTTCCTCAGAAAATTAAAAATAGACCTACCCTATGACCCAGCAATAGCACTGCTAGGAATTTATCCAAGGGACACAGGAGTACTGATGCATAGGGGCACTTGTACCCCAATGTTCATAGCAGCACTCTCAACAATAGCCAAATTATGGAAAGAGCCTAAATGTCCATCAACTGATGAATGGATAAAGAAATTGTGGTTTATATACACTATGGAATACTATGTGGCAATGAGAAAAAATGAAATATGGCCTTTTGTAGCAACGTGGATGGAACTGGAGAGTGTGATGCTAAGTGAAATAAGCCATACAGAGAAAGACAGATACCATATGGTTTCACTCTTATGTGGATCCTGAGAAACTCAACAGGAACCCATGGGGGAGGGGAAGGAAAAAAAAAAAAAAAAAGAGGTTAGAGTGGGAGAGAGCCAAAGCATAAGAGACTGTTGAGAACTGAGAACAAACTGAGGGTTGATGGGGGGTGGGAGGGAGGAGAGGGTGGGTGATGGGTATTGAGGAGGGCACCTTTTGGGATGAGCACTGGGTGTTGTATGGAAACCAATTTGACAATAAATTTCATATATAAATTAAAAAA
>NW_024421790.1:0-3489 GCF_014898765.1 Herpailurus yagouaroundi | reverse complement strand
CTGGGCTGATGGCTCAGAGCCTGGAGCCTGTTTCCGATTCTGTGTCTTCCTCTCTCTCTGCCCCTCCCCTGTTCATGCTCTGTCTCTCTCTGTCCCAAAAATAAATAAACGTTGAAAAAAAAAATGAAAAAAAAAATTAAAAAAAAAAACACAGGTAAATTCTTCACTGGAAAAAGTAAGCATGCCTACTTTTGTCACCTGCAAAGGTAGTATCACTTCGCAAGTGGATATCCAGTGTCCCAGAACCGTTTCTTGAAAAAACTATTCTTTCTCCATTTAACTGTCCTGGCACTCTAGGTCAAAAGTCAAATGACCATAAATACAAGGGTTATTTCTAGACTATCGAATCTACTCCAATGATCTGTATGTCTATCCTTGTGCACACTGTCTTGCCTCCTAGTTCTTGATGTTCCAGATATTCACATTTACCTTACTTAGGAAACAAAACAATGGGCTTAATAAAGTATCAAGCACCTGATATAGGACCTAGGAGGACCAGAACCCAGTTGTAATTTAGCAAATGTTAAAGAACCAAACCAAAAACATTTTTGCCTATGGCTTAAGGGGAACTCAGATTTTATTACTGAAAAAATCAATTGAGAAAGCAAATATTAAAAGTTGGGATAAAGATCGCCTACCAACTTAGCAAAATAACAAATAAAGTAACTAAGAAGTGGAGTAACAGTCACTAGGCAACCACAGTGATGCTTAAATGGGGTGCCTAGTCCAAGCTATTATTTCAATTCATTCATTCGTTCACACAAGTGTGTATGTTTAGAGGCCAACTACTTCTTTATAAAACACAAAAACAAAAGCAAACAAACAAAAAGGGACCGATGAAGTGCTTACAAAATCAAATCTATAAAATAAGAAAATCAAAAATAAAAACAAATCAATAGATTCTTTCAGCCACTGTCTCCTTGGGAAATGGCCGAACATCTCCAGGTCAGCGGACATGCAAAGAACTCAACACCATCAAGTCCGTGAGTCTATAAGCAAGGTACACAAGGGGAAACTTCTAATATATGGAGCAGGGACAAAATGTGTCAGATTCTTCAAAGCATAGATAGAAGATGTTCTGGCCCTCACCTCCCCAAATCTCTGCTTTTTAACCAAAAAAAGGACGAAGAAAACTAGGGTTTCTTTGTCCTCTGGTTCCTCCAAACTAGGTCAGGTCTGTGTGTAATTACTGGGTTTCACATTCCTTTAGAAAAAGGAAGAGATGTCAATGCATGGAGATTTTTAACAAACAGCAGACTCAAGCTAGGGGTAGAGGCAAAAGAGTGCCTCTGCTGCTGCTGGTGCTGCTAATAATAATAATCATCATCATCATCATAATAATAATAATAAACTGGGAAATAGTCTCTCGTTTTTAATAATGGTAAGCCAATTTTCAGACAGGTAGGAAACGAGGCCTAGTTTCTCATTCTAAGACAACAACTAAACTTGAACTTGTGGATAAATCCTCCCAGTTTCATCTTCTTCCTGGGCACACTCCCTACTTAGCAAGGTTGGCATCAACTGTGAAAAAAAAAAAATCAAAATGTATTTATTGGAGGCTTTTATAATCAAGAACACCTACAAAGAAATTAAGAACTAGTGTTTGCATTACCAAAATTCCTCCCTTAGAAAAAGAATCACCGTGGGGTTCCTTTCAACAACACACTCATAGAAATTTTAACCGCAAGATGGGTCATATACAAACCTTGGTGTTTTATGTGCTTTTCCATTTCCATCCCTATCCCAGAATAACCACTGTCTTAAAACTTATGCTATCATTCTTTTGCTTTTCTTTACGATTTCACCATATACGTATCGCTGAACATACTATTTACTTACATATGTCTGTTTTTAAACTTTATGTATATAGAATGATACTTATTATTTTTTACTACCTTTTTTAATCCCGATTAAATTTATAAAACTGATTATATTTAGAAAATTGCTCCGAGAAATGCAGGAAGAGGTATCTAATTCACTTTGGGCTAAACAGTCATCCTTTTATGAATACACCAACTTTATGTATTGCTTTACAGATGCTAGACATTTGAGTTGTTTGTATTTTTAGTTATTATGAACAGTACTTTAAATATTCTTATACGTGTCTCCTGGGCCATGAGTGTAAGAGTTTCATTAGGGTGTATGCTTAGGAATCACTAAGTAAAGCCAAATTGTTTTCCAAAATGGTTGTATCCAACAGTGTTAAGTGTTCCCACTGCTTTCTATCATCTGCAACAACTACTATTTTTTAATTTTTCCCAGTCTGATGGCGCATAAGGAGGCAAAGAGTTCCTTGCTGTTTTAGTTTGCATTTCCTTGATTACTAAGAGAATGGAGGATCTTTTCATACATTCATAGACCATTTGTTCCTGCTCCAGTGAAATCAACTTATTCAGGACTTTCCTGTTTCCTTTTCTTCCCTATCTTATTCTTTTTAATTTGAGGAGTTCTTTTATATTCTGAATAACAGAATATATTCTATTATATTCTGTATATATATTTTATATATCATATATATGCTACAATTATAACATGTTATATATATTATATTCTGTATATGTACATTAATTATATTATATTATATTATATTATATTATATTATATTATATTATATTATATATTATATTCTGAATAACCTTATCAGTACATCTTCTCTCAGTCTGTGCCTTACTTTTTTACTCTTCATGTTGTCCTTTTTTTTGTTTTTTTACATTTTATTTATTTTTGAGAGACAGAGAAAGACAGAGAATGAGTGGGGGAGGAGCAGAGAGAGAGGGAGACACAGAATCGGAAAGAGGCTCCAGGCCTCTGAGCTATCAGCACAGAGCCCGACGCAGGGCCTGAACCCACGAGCCGTGAGATCATGACCTGAGCCAAAGTCAGACGCTCAACCGACTGAGCCACCCAGGTGCCCCTATGTTGTCTTTTTTTAAAAGTAAGTTTTTTATTGAACCATAATGTATATACAGAAACGTGAACAAATTATAAGTGTACGTACATACACAAAAGCAAGCTGGGGTTCTCAATAACTTTTATGAATGGACAAGGTCCTAAGATCAAAACGTTTGAGAACCACTTAGTCAGACATATGTGGTATCTTCTCATCCTTCTGTCACTAAACGTCATGTGCCCCAGCTCCTCTCTTCATACAGTTCTGGAAATCTTCAGATCTATCTATCTTCCAGTTCACTTTTCAAATTTACCCAAACTGTATCATCTTTCCATTGTGTTTTTCATTTTTAAGAAGTTCTACTGAGACTGAGCTCTTCTTTCGTATCTTTCTCATCAATTTTGAGTCTCTTCATATCATATTTTTAATTCCCTCTTTTATTTCTTCAAAAGTCTACAGTCTGTGAGACTGATGGTTACTACTGATGTTCTAGTTTTACCTGTCACTGTGCAACAAACCATCCCAGAGCTCAGGGGATCAAAACAATAATCATTTCGGGGCGCCTGGGTGGCGCAGTCGGTTAAGCGTCCGACTTCAGC
>NW_024421789.1:0-7410 GCF_014898765.1 Herpailurus yagouaroundi | reverse complement strand
TTGGCACAAAAACAGACACATAGACCAATGGAATAGAATAGAAACCCCAGAACTAGACCCACAAACGTATGGCCAACTCATCTTTGACAAAGCAGGAAAGAACATCCAATGGAAAAAAAGACAGTCTCTTTAACAAATGGTGCTGGGAGAACTGGACAGCAACATGCAGAAGGTTGAAACTAGACCACTTTCTCACACCATTCACAAAAATAAACTCAAAATGGATAAAGGACCTGAATGTGAGACAGGAAACCATCAAAACCTTAGAGGAGAAAGCAGGAAAAGACCTCTCTGACCTCAGCCGTAGCAATCTCTTACTCGACACATCCCCAAAGGCAAGGGAATTAAAAGCAAAAGTGAATTACTGGGACCTTATGAAGATAAAAAGCTTCTGCACAGCAAAGGAAACAACCAACAAAACTAAAAGGCAACCAACGGAATGGGAAAAGATATTTGCAAATGACATATCGGACAAAGGGCTAGTCTCCAAAATCTATAAAGAGCTCACCAAACTCCACACCTGAAAAGCAAATAACCCAGTGAAGAAATGGACAGAAAACATGAATAGACACTTCTCTAAAGACATCCGGATGGCCAACAGGCACATGAAAAGATGTTC
Source organism: Herpailurus yagouaroundi (assembly GCF_014898765.1). Classification (NCBI taxonomy): domain Eukaryota; kingdom Metazoa; phylum Chordata; class Mammalia; order Carnivora; family Felidae; genus Herpailurus; species Herpailurus yagouaroundi. The sequence goes on along the minus strand of NW_024421789.1, from coordinate 6,791 downwards.
AGCGTCGCTCCTTATCAGGGAAATACAAATCAAAACCACACTCAGATATCACCTCACGCCAGTCAGAGTGGCCAAAATGAACAAATCAGGAGACTAGAGATGCTGGAGAGGATGTGGAGAAACGGGAACCCTCTTGCACTGTTGGTGGGAATGCAAATTGGTGCAGCCGCTCTGGAAAGCAGTGTGGAGGTTCCTCAGAAAATTAAAAATAGACCTACCCTATGACCCAGCAATAGCACTGCTAGGAATTTATCCAAGGGACACAGGAGTACTGATGCATAGGGGCACTTGTACCCCAATGTTCATAGCAGCACTCTCAACAATAGCCAAATTATGGAAAGAGCCTAAATGTCCATCAACTGATGAATGGATAAAGAAATTGTGGTTTATATACACTATGGAATACTACGTGGCAATGAGAAAAAATGAAATATGGCCTTTTGTAGCAACGTGGATGGAACTGGAGAGTGTGATGCTAACTGAAATAAGCCATTCAGAGAAAGACAGATACCATATGGTTTCACTCTTATGTGGATCCTGAGAAACTTAACAGGAACCCATGGGGGAGGGGAAGGAAAAAAAAAAAAAAAGAGGTTAGAGTGGGAGAGAGCCAAAGCATAAGAGACTGTTGAGAACTGAGAGCAAACTGAGGGTTGATGGGGGGTGGGAGGGAGGAGAGGGTGGGTGATGGGTATTGAGGAGGGCACCTTTTGGGATGAGCACTGGGTGTTGTATGGAAACCAATTTGACAATAAATTTCATATATAAATAAAAAAAAAAGAGTCAGATGCTTAACCAACTGAGCCACCCAGGTGCCCCTGGACTGATGAATTTTTAAGTCTGAAAGAAATGAACTTTTGTGTTTCAGGATTGGGCTAGACTAAAACTGATTTTATAGCATAATTTGGCAGTCAGTTTATTCTGTCTCATTTATAACACCCCAGAGCACCTGGCAAAGAGAGAATTCTGACCCAGAGCTAAAAGGGAAGTTGAAAATGAAGACATCTGGTCTCCCTTAGCCTGGCTGGGCAGCAGAAAACAGCCACACTCTGCTTTGTTGCACTTGTCTTGTCCTACCAGTGTGTTCTGAAATTTTCATCAGAGCCCCAGCTCTCTGGAACCTAAATTCAAAACTCCAAGTCCTTGTGGAGAACCCCAGCTTCAAACAAAATTCTAACACTATTTCACTGAAGAGAAGCTGTTTCTAATCTAGTGCATCTTGCAAACAACATTCCTTTTATGTGGTGCTGATGAAGTGCCAAATTCTGTATTTCTGAGTACTGTTTTTGCAATATACAACACCAGATTTTGTGGCACAAGAAAGGCTCCTTTTGTTTTTGCCATAATTTAGGACATTTTGCCTTAACTAAATTTCCTAAAAGTCTTCATTTCTCTAACAACTTTCTGGTCAGTCTACTATATCTACTTCCAACATGATAGAGAGAGAAAACATTGGACTAAGAGTCATACAGTACTCTTGTATTTTATTACCTCTTCTTCCACTGAGTACCTATGCAACCTTGGAAGTCATTTAACCTCTCTGTGCCTCTTTATCTTTCAGTGCAAAATGAGAGGTCAGACTAGATCCATGGCTTTCAAGCTATTATCCTTAGACTAGAGACCAAGGCTCTGGAAACAACAAACAATTATCCGCCGAAAAGAAGAAAAAGAGGAGGAGAAAGCAGAAAGAAAAGAAGAAGCATGATGAGGACAAGGTTAAAGGAACTTATTCTACCTAAGGGACTCTTCTGTTTCTTTTATTGTTCTTGCTGATTGAGGCTCTTTGTGAAATTCTATGAAAAATTCTCTTTGAACATTGTGTGTCAACCACACTTCAATTAAAAGATATACTTGTTTGAGACCATAAAGAGTAATTCTGCTGCTGAAAGAAGTAGAAATGATTTCTGAGTTTCTTTCCATCTCTAAAACTCTGCTAATAATTATGATAGGCACCTTTAGCTAGCATTTATTTAATCAGTGTCTCCTATATGACAGGCACTGGGCTAGGTTTTCATCCATTCTTCTATTTAATCTTCATGGCAATGTACATAATATATATGATATATATAACCATATATATTACATATAATTCCATTCTCCTTTTCAGTGGCTTATAGCTTCTTGGGTAAGGAGCCAGAATTTAGCCATGATCTGTCAGGTCTGAAACCCATGTCTTTTCTATTCTCCCTATTGGACTCCATAATTGAAGTTAAATTCATATTACCTTTAAGAGATATATTCTAGGATGGAGGGGAAGATGGCGGCGTAGGAGGGACGCTGGGCTCACTGCGTCCTGCTGATCACTTAGATTCCACCTACACCTGCCTAAATAACCCAGAAACCTGCCAGAAGACTAACAGAACGAGTCTCTGGAGCCAAGCACAGACGAGAGGCCCACGGAAGAGGGTAGGAAGGGCGGAGAGGCGGTGCGCGCTCCACGGACTGGCAGGAGGGACTGGGGCGGAAGGGCAGCCCGCCGGCCAAGCAGAGCCCTCGAGTCTGGCTTGCAAGACCAGAAGGGCCAGACGGAGTGTGTTCTGACAGCAAGCAGAACTTGACATCTGGAAAGTTATAAGCTAACAGCTCTGTTCAGAGAACAGGAGGGCTGGAGGACAATAGGAGGGAGAGTTGTTGAGCCAAGGATGACAGAGCTCAGCTTGCGGGGAACAAAGGCGCTTGCCAGCGCCATATCCCTCGCCCATCCCCCAGCCAAAATCCCAACAGGAACCAGTTCCTGCCTGGGAACTTGCTTGCACTGCGCAAACACCCAACGCTGCGCTTCTGCGGATCCATCCCTCCTGCGGTGGGTCTGACTCCCTTCCAGTGCTGCAGCGTCCCTCCCGAAGCGGATCACTGAAGAATAAGCGAGCTGAGCCTGCCCCTCCCGCCCCTATGCATCTTGCTGATCCACCCCAGCTAATACCCCAGATCCCCAGCACCACAAGCCTGGCAGTGTGCAAGTAGCCCAGATGGGCCACACCACCCCACAGTGAATCCTGCCCCTAGAAGAGGGGAAGAGAAGGTACACACCAGTCTGACTGTGGCCTGCTGCCCCGCTCACCAACGCAAGTTATTCAAGACAGCACAGGGGAAGTGCCCTGCAGTTCTTTCCAAAATGACGAAACAGAAGAATTCCCCTCAAAAAAACGTCCAGGAAATAACAACAGCTAACAAACTGATCAAAAAGGATTTAAACAATATAACAGAAAGTGAATTTAGAATAATAGTCATAAAATTAATTGCTGGGCTTGAAAACAGTATAGAGGACAGCAGAGAATCTATTGCTACAGAGATCAAGGGACTAAGGAACAGTCAGGAGGAGCTAAAAAATGCTATAAATGAGCTGCAAAATAAAATGGAAATGACCATGGCTTGGATTGAAGAGGCAGAGGAGAGAATAGGTGAACTAGAAGACAAATTATGGAAAAAGAGGAAGCTGAGAAAAAGATTAAAAAAAATCCAGGAGTATGAGGGGAAGAGAACTAAGTGATGTTCCCCTCACTTAGTTAAAGAACTAAGTGATGTACTAAAGAGAAATAATCTATGCATAATTGGTATTCCAGAGGAGGAAGAGAGAGGGAAAGGTGTTGAAGGTGTATTTGAAGAAATCATAGCTGAGAACTTCCCTGATCTGGGGAAGGAAAAAGGTATTGAAATCCAAGAGGCACAGAGAACTCCCTTCAGACGTAATTTTAATCGATCTTCTGCATGACATATCATAGTGCAACTGGCAAAATACAAGGATAAAGAGAAAATTCTGAAAGCAGCAAGGGATAAACACGCTCTAACTTACAAAGGGAGACCTATAAGACTCGTGACTGATCTCTCTACTGAAACTTGGCAGGCCAGAAAGGAATGGCAGGATACCTTCAACGTGATGAACAGAAAAAATATGCAGCCAAGAATCCTTTATCCAGCAAGTCTGTCATTTAGAATAGAAGGAGAGATAAAGGTATTCCCAAACAAACAAAACTGAAGGAATTCGTCACCATTAAACCAGCCATACAAGAGATCCTAAGGGGGATCCTGTGAGACAAAGTACCAGAGACATTGCTACAAGCATGAAACCTACAGACATCACAATGACTCTAAACCCATATCTTTCTATAATAACACTGAGCGTAAATGGACTAAATGCGCCAACCAAAAGACATAGGGTATCAGAATGGATAAAAAAACAAGACCCATCTATTTGCTATCTACAAGAGACTCATTTTAGATCTGAGGACACCTTCAGATTGAAAGTGAGGTGATGGAGAACTATTTATCATGCTACTGGAAGCCAAAAGAAAGCTGGAGTAGCCATACTTATATCAGACAAACTAGACTTTAAATTAAAAGCTGTAACAAGAAATGAAGAAGGGAATTATATAATAATTACAGGTCTATCCATCAGGAAGAGCTAACAATTATTAATATATATGTGCCAAATACGGGAGCCCCCAAATATGTAAAACAATTACTCACAAACATAAGCAAACTTATTAATAAGAATGTGGTAATTGCAGGGGACTTTAACACCCCACTTACAGAAATGGATAGATCATCTAGACACATGGTCAATAAAGAAACAAGGGCCCTGAATGATACATTGGATCAGATGGACTTGACAGATCTATTTAGAACTCTGTATCCCAAAGCAACTGAATATACTTTCTTCTCGAGTGCACATGGAACATTTTCCAAGATGGATCACATACTGGGTCACAAAACAGCCCTTCATAAGTATACAAGAATTGAAATCATACCATGCCTACTTTCAGACCATAATGCTCTGAAGCTTGAAATCAACCACAGGAAAAAGTCTAGAAAACCTCCAAAAGCATGGAGGTTAAAGAACACCCTACTAACGAATGAGTGGGTCAACCAGGCAATTAGAGAAGAAATTAAAAAATATATGGAAACAAAAGAAAATGAAAATACAACAATCCAAACGCTTTGGGATGCAGCGAAGGCAGTCCTGAGAGGAAAATGCATTGCAATCCAGGCCTATCTCAAGAAACAAGAAAAATCCCAAATACAAAATCTAACAGCACACCTAAAGGAAATAGAAGCAGAACAGCAAAGGCAGCCTAAACCCAGCAGAAGAAGAGAAATAATAAAGATCAGAGCAGAAATAAACAATATAGAATCTAAAAAAACTGTAGAGCAGATCAACGAAACCAAGAGTTGGTTTTTTGAAAAAATAAACAAAATTGACAAACCTCTAGCCAGGCTTCTCAAAAAGAAAAGGGAGATGACCCAAATAGATAAAATCATGAATGAAAATGGAATTATTACAACCAATCCCTCAGAGATACAAACAATTATCAGGGAATACTATGAAAAATTATATGCCAACAAATTGGACAACCTGGAAGAAATGGACAAATTCCTGAACACCCACACTCTTCCAAAACTCAATCAGGAGGAAATAGAAAGCTTGAACAGACCCATCACCAGCGAAGAAATTGAATCGGTTATCAAAAATCTCCCAACAAATAAGAGTCCAGGACCAGATGGCTTCCCAGGGGAGTTCTACCAGATGTTTAAAGCAGAGATAATACCTATCCTTCTCAAGCTATTCCAAGAAATAGAAAGGGAAGGAAAACTTCCAGACTCATTCTATGAAGCCAGTATTACTTTGATTCCTAAACCAGACAGAGACCCAGTAAAAAAAGAGAACTACAGGCCAATATCCCTGATGAATATGGATGCAAAAATTTTCAATAAGATACTAGCAAATCGAATTCAACGGCATATAAAAAGAATTATTCACCATGATCAAGTGGGATTCATTCCTGGGATGCAGGGCTGGTTCAACATTCGCAAATCAATCAACGTGATACATCACATTAACAAAAAAAAAGAGAAGAACCATATGATCCTGTCAATCGATGCAGAAAAGGCCTTTGACAAAATCCAGCACCCTTTCTTAATAAAAACCCTTGAGAAAGTCGGGATAGAAGGAACATACTTAAAGATCATAAAAGCCATTTATGAAAAGCCCACAGCTAACATCATCCTCAATGGGGAAAAACTGAGAGCTTTTTCCCTGAGATCAGGAACACGACAGGGATGCCCACTCTCACCGCTGTTGTTTAACATAGTGCTGGAAGTTCTAGCATCAGCAATCAGACAACAAAAGGAAATCAAAGGCATCAAAATTGGCAAAGATGAAGTCAAGCTTTCGCTTTTTGCAGATGACATGATATTATACATGGAAAATCCGATAGACTCCACCAAAAGTCTGCTAGAACTGGTACATGAATTCAGCAAAGTTGCAGGATACAAAATCAATGTACAGAAATCAGTTGCATTCTTATACACTAACAATGAAGCAACAGAAAGACAAATAAAGAAACCGATCCCATTCACAATTGCACCAAGAAGCATAAAATACCTAGGAATAAATCTAACCAAAGATGTAAAGGATCTGTATGCTGAAAACTATAGAAAGCTTATGAAGGTAATTGAAGAAGATTTAAAGAAATGGAAAGACATTCCCTGCTCATGGATTGGAAGAATAAATATTGTCAAAATGTCAATACTACCCAAAGCTATCTACACATTCAATGCAATCCCAATCAAAATTGCACCAGCATTCTTCTCGAAACTAGAACAAGCAATCCTAAAATTCATATGGAACCACAAAAGGCCCCGAATAGCCAAAGTAATTTTGAAGAAGAAGACCAAAGCAGGAGGCATCCCAATCCCAGACTTTAGCCTCTACTACAAAGCTGTCATCATCAAGACAGCATGGTATTGGCACAAAAACAGACACATAGACCAATGGAATAGAATAGAAACCC
>NW_024421788.1:2770-4457 GCF_014898765.1 Herpailurus yagouaroundi | reverse complement strand
GTGTGTGTGTGTGTGTGTGTGTGTGTGTGTGTGTGTGTGTGTGTGTATTTTCTTTACCCATTTGTTTATCAATGAACACTTGGGTTGCTTTCATTTCTTGGCTATTATAAATAATGCTGCAATAAACATAGGGATGCATATATCTTTGGGATTAGTGTGAATTATACACTTTAAATGGGTGAATTGGGGGCGCTTGTGTGGCTTAGTTGGTTAAGCATCCAATTTCAGCTCAGGTCATGATCTTATGTTTGCAATTTCAAGCCCCGCATCGGGCTCTGCTGTCAGTGCAGAGCCCACTTCAGATCCTCTGTCCCCTCTCTCTCTGCCCCTCCTCTGCTCTCTCTCTCTCTCTCTCTCTCTCTCTCTCAATAAACTTTAAAAAATAAATAAATAAAATAGGGGTGCCTGGCTGGCCTAGTCAGTTAAGCATCTGACTCTTGGTTTTAGCTCAGATCATGATCTCACGGTTCGTGGGTTTGAGCCCTGTGTCAGGCTGTGCACTGGCAGTCTCCTGGGATTCTCTGTCTCCTTCTCTCTCTGTCCTTCCCCAGCTCACACTGTCTCTGTCTCTCTCAAAATAAATAAATAAACTTTAAAAATTTTAAATTAGTTAATTAATTAAATGGGTGAATTGTATATATGTGAATTATACCTTAATGAAAAATTTTTTTAAAATATAGAGTCAGGGTAGGGGTGGAAACCTTTCAGAAATACTGTCTCATATAACTGGGCATCCCCTCAGCTATTAAAAATGTTTGATACAGGGGTGCCTGGGTGGCTCGGTCAGTTAATCATCCTACTTTGGCTCAGGTCGTGGTCTCATGGTTCGTGAGTTTGAGCCCCATATCAGGCTGTCTGCTGTCAGCGTGGAGCCCACTTCAGATCCTCTGTCTCCCTCTCTCTTTGCCCCTCCCCCACTCGCATGCAGGTGCACTTTCATTCTATCTTTCTCTCAAAAATAAACATTAAAAAATTATTAAAATGCTTTAAAAATGCCAAATATAGTTCAGCCAAGAGGCATCTTTGGAGGTTTACAAGGAAGACTCAATATAGCATCTAAGAGGAAAAAAAAGTCTTCATGTGGGTGGCTTGACTTGGTATGTTATCAGCCTTCAGTGGTGTGGAATTATTGCTGAGAAGTTCCTCTTGGGCTCTTCAATGAATCCATTCAAGGTTTTATCTTAAATGAATCAGAGGGTGGTAGCAAGCCTTCCTTTGGCCTGTATCTAGGCCCTATAGATAGGCAGACACCTAATATGAGCTGGCTCCTCTATGTTCTCTTTTCTTGCTTCAAGTTGGAATATAAGCTTCTCAGTATATGGATCTGGGAAGTAGGCTGACTGGCCTCAAATTCTTTCTTGTGTTCCAGAGCAACTACATTAAGTATAGAATCCATTCAAGTTTGAGTGCAGAGTGGATTGCATTACTTACTTGAATTTACCCAGGATTGCATTCTCATAACTGAAAAGTATAGTGTTTCTATAATAGCTGCAACAGGCAGAGGAGGAACTAAAAACTACTTGATAAACCACTCTTCTCTTTCTATAGCCTACATCTGTAGACTCTACAGAAGGAATAAATCTAACCATCTCATTTTTTTTTTTTTTTAAGTAGGGGAAAAAAGGTAAAATGTCCTTAGCTCTTCCAATGCCAGGCACTGTTCCTTTTTTTTTTTTTTTATTTTTTT
>NW_024421788.1:0-2670 GCF_014898765.1 Herpailurus yagouaroundi | reverse complement strand
CGGAAACAGGCTCCAGGCTCTGAGCCATCAGCCCAGAGCCCGACGCCGGGCTCCAACTCACGGACCGCGAGATCGTGACCTGGCTGAAGTCGGACGCTTAACCGACTGCGCCACCCAGGCGCCCCATGCCAGGCACTGTTCTAATCACTTTCCTTTTATTAACTCAATCCTCACATCAGCCTTTTGAGGAAGGTGTTTTTAGAGCCACATTTTATAGACAGATGAGGAAAGTTCTGAAAGGTGAAGCCACAAAATGGCAGACCCAGTTTTCAAATCCAGCTCGCCCAGAGAATCACCAATACGCCGACCAGGATCAATTAATTATGCAATCCCTATGCAGAATCTTTTGTTTTACCAAAGTTATTTAAATTATTTAATTTTTCAAGGTTTGAAATGTTACCTCCTCCAACTCCTCATGAGCACCTGTGAGCCAGGATGGGTCTTTGTTTTCTTCCAACCGCTCCACAGGATGCCTCTGCTTGATAGTTCAATAGTCAGAAGGCAGCCAGCAATGGATTCGTCTTGCAATATTCTGTTCCCTCTGCCGGAAAAAAATATCCCCTTTCCCAATTGGCTAATTTTCACTGGTCCTTAAACATCATTTTTACCGATGGAAACTTTCCTAAGAGTATCGTCCGTACAGCCCCAAATAAGCTTGGGATACTTCATCTGGGTCCCCCCCCCCATCTTTGGGTCCTTTTGTGATAGCATTTATCATAGTAGTATCAGAGTTGCCTTTAAATTGTTTCTATCTGCCCTTGAAGACAGGACCCTCATAGTCCTGGCTTCCTTTGCATCCCCAGCAGCTAGCACAGGGCCAGGCATATAGGAGATGCCTAATATGGAAGTTGTTCCTTTTGTTTGTTTGTTTTATTTTTCTCTAAGACTGATGCTAAATCTGTAGTTGGTTTTTTCCAAGACGTTTGAACAGGCAACTACATTTTCAGGGCATGAGGAATTCAATTTTTTTTTCTTCCTCTCATATTTTCCTTGCCAGCTGACATCACGAAGTACAGTGCTCTCCAGTCCTCGCCCTGGCTCAGGACCCGTGAACCCACTTTGCACGTGGGCCGGGCACGCCACTTTTCCCAGTCAGGGACCTGGGCCCCAGCGCGCGCCCCCGAGGGCCCCGCGGAAATGCCCTGGCCCACCCGCCGGAAGTGACGTAACGCCACGTCCTAGCAACCGTTGCCAAGGAGCTCGTCTCTAGGAACCCACTAGAGCCTGGATGCCTCCTGCGGGGGGGAAAAAAGTGGTTTCTTGACGAGAATTTGAGGTAACCTCGCCAACCCGCGCTCGGAAACTCCCCTAAGCCCCCCAAAGAAAAAGAACTCCCTCCTCCTCCTCCTCCCCCTTCCCAGTGCAGCACCTCGCCAATGGAGGGTCGCAGCGGTTAAGCCCCCAACGCCGGGGTCTGTGCCTGCCGAGCCTCGCGGGGGTCCAGGCCGCTCCCAATGGGCTGAGCAGTCGGGGAGCCCAGATTACCCGCAGCGAGGTGCCTGGGTCCGTTGTGGGGTCCCCTGTCCTGTTTCCCAAGCCCCGGGGGCGGGGGAGGGGGAACACTATTTTGGGGAATCCTAGGAGGCTGCTGGTCCAGCGCTCGTGCCAGCCTGGGACCAGGGCAGTGTCGTTTCTGTCCCGAGTTGTGCCAGATAAACGCACGTCCTGGTTTTAATTCCACCCCCACCCCCTTGGGCTCTTATGTGGGTAAGTGCTTGTGAATTAGTGTGGCGACTTTCCGCTGGCAGAGGGAGAGTAATTGCTTTTGCTAATTTTAGAGCTCAGAGCCCACTGGGCATAGACAACCTACCTGTTCAGTACATCTTTGTCCTCAGCGGGTGGCCACCTGAAAGCTGGTGGGCAACCAGGGGGGAACCCAACTACCTTTTTTTCCTCTCGTGGTAACATTGTACTCGTTTTTCCAAATGATTTGTGTTTCTGAAAGGGAAGAGAAGTATATGTGTGTGTATATATGTTATATACTATATATATATACATAATTTCTAAATCATTAAAATTAAGTAAATATGTGTGTGAAGATTAGGACATGGACTTTTACTTAAAACACTTTTAACAATGAAAAAGTTGCATCTCCAGTGTGGATTCTTACTTGATTTACGTAAAAGTTTTCCTTTTATGGATTGAGGGGCACCTCAAAATTTTAAACCTCATTATCTTTTCTGTCTTTTGACTTACTTTTAAACAATAACAATCCTTTACTCATAATTTTATTATAATTATGGAGAAATCATAATATCTTTACATTTGATGTTTTCCAAATATCCAGCTCCACCAATTAAAAAGAATCTATTTTAGAGCAAAATGCAGGCAGCCCCAACTTTGATAAAATAGCATCTATTCATTTCATAGTTAAAAACTGTTAAGGAACACTGAAGTAGTTCTTTCTGTATTTCTTTTTTTAGCAGTTCATTTTTTAATTCCTTTTTAAAATTGCTAGTTTAAAAAATTGCCTGCCTGCAAAATTTCTACCATTCCTGCCCCTACTAAACAAGTGATATCTTCATGCAGGGAACACTAGGAACCTTGGTAAAGCCATTTCAGCTGTTAAATAATCAAATATTTAACCTTTTAAAAGTTATAATCACCACCAACCTACTCATGAGTGTGTGTGTGTGTGTGTGTGTGTGTGTGTGTGTGTGTGTGTGTGTG
>NW_024421787.1:0-2933 GCF_014898765.1 Herpailurus yagouaroundi | reverse complement strand
TCCCTCTCTCTCTGCCCCTCCCCCGTTCATGCTCTGTCTCTCTCTGTCCCAAAAACAAATAAACGTTGAAAAAAAAAAATTAAAAAGAATAAAATGCCTTGAATATAAAGGAGTACAGTTTTAAAGTTAGATTCACATTAAAAATTTTTTCATTTCTTTTGCCCATGTTCTTTTACTATTATTATTGAGATATAATTCACAATACCTGTAAATAAAAGGTACCCTTTTGAAAGGTATAGTTCATTGGATTTTGGTACATTCACAGGTTGTGCTACCATGATCACTGTCTAATTCCAGAACTTCCCATCACCCCCCAAAGTCCACCTCTGTTAGCAGCCACTCCCTTGGCTTTCCCTTCCCTCTGGCAACTAATCTTTCTATCTCTATGGATTTATCTATTTGGGATATTTCATGCAAATGTTGTTCTATATGTGGCTTTTTTGTGACTTTTTAAAATGTTTTTGTAGTTCATCCATGTTGTAGCATATATCAGTTTTTTTTTCCTTTTAATTGCTGACTTAATATTCCGTCATATAAGGATATAGTGTATTGTGTCCATCAGTTGATGGACATTTGGATTGTTTCTATTTCGGGGCTATTATAAATAATACTGCTATGAATATTTGTGTATGTTTCTGTATAAACATATATTTCTAGTTATCTTGGGTATATACCTGGGGGTAGAATGGATGGGTCATATAATGGCTGTGTTTAACTTTTTGAAGATCTGCCAGACTGTTTTCCAAAGCAGCTACACCATTTTACATTCCAATCAACAATATAATAGTTTCTCCACATTCTAACACTTGTTATTTGACATTTTGATTAAGATCATCCTAGTGGTTGTGAAGTTGTATCTCACTGTTATATTGAATTGCATTTCTCTAATGACTAATAATATTAAGCATCTTTTTATGTGCTTATTGGCCATTTGTATACCTTCTTTAGAGAATTGTCTCTTCAGACCCCTTGCCCATTTTTTCCCCAGCTTTACTGAGATAGAATTGACATACAACATTGTGTAAGCTTAGGGTGTACAAGATGATTTGATACATATATGTATTGCAAAGTGATTACCACAGTAAGGTTAACACCTCCATCGCCTCACATAATTACCATGTATGTGTGTGTGATGAGAACATTTAAGATCTACTCTTATTAATTTCTAACCATAGAATACAATATTATTAACTATAGTCACCATGCTATACATTAGATCCCCAGAACTTATCTTATTTGCCCATCTCTTAATTGGGTGGTCTTCTTATTGTTGAGAGTTTTAAGAGTTCTTTATATATTCTGGATATTAAACCCTCATCAGATATATATCTCAGAAATATATTTTCAAATATTTTCTCCCCACATGTTCTTTTTTAATGTTTTCATTAGTATCAGGAAGAAATTCAAGAACTTAATGAAGTTGCAAGGCATCGGCCACGGTCCACATTAGTTATGGGAATCCAGCAAGAAAACAGACAAATCAGAGAATTGCAACAAGAGAACAAAGGTAAGATATATATAATCACTTCATTCCAGTGAACATATGATTGTAAAAACAACAGAGTTTGACCACTAGAGTTAAGAACCAGGAATGTTATAATGAATTAAGTTACTAAATGGCTCATCAAATGCCTTGAAAATAAAGGAGTTTAAAAAATTTTTTTCATTTCTTTTGCACATGTTCTTTTGTTACTGTTTACTATTATTTGTTACTCTCATCCACATACCATAAAATCTACACTTTGAAGAGGATAGTGCATTGGATTATAGTTAAAATTAGTTACATTTAGTTAAAAGAGAGCTTTAATTTACAATTGGACTATTAATTTGGAACCAGTGGGGCAATGGCCAGCTAAATTTACTCTCTGTTACTAATCTTATTTCTGGTCCATATGTCTAAAATCTATGTATTAGTTTTTATCCCTTTCCTATATATGAGTGTCTACCTTGCTTGGAGTCATCTTAGGTTCTCACCCTCAATATCCAGTTTGTACCATTGTTGTTACCTGTGAAATAATTCCCTTTCTTTCTCTGTGGTCCCACTGCTTTGGCTTCTTGCTTAGGCGTTCATAATCACGTCCTTGAACTGTCCTCATTGGTCTCCCTGATTGCAGTCTCTTTTCCCCTTCAGTCTATCTTCAACACAGGCATCAGATTAATTTTTCAAAGATATATCTGATCATGCTATTCTTTTCCTTTAGAACCTTCACTGTATGCTTATTTCCTTATCCAAAAGCCTTCAAAATTAACTCTAAGCCTTTTTTTCTTTTTCCCATACCTCTCTTCTCCATGAAACCTTTTTTCTTGCCATCCTGAACTAGTCCCTCAACACAGCATCCACTGTCATGCCTCCCTATTTAGAATGTCTTTTCCTTTATTTTTCAGCTAAGAAATGCAAATTAATCTCAGTAATGTAAAGCTTTCACCACTTTTTCCTCACAGACTTCTCTCATATATATTTGGGTAGAGCTTTATTCTGTACTTTATACACTGTATTATAATTATTTATGTATTGGCTTTCTTGACTAGACTGTGCGCTCCATGGCCTTTTGGGAGTTCCTAATATACAGCATTATCTGGTATTTAATTGGTTTTTTTTTTTTTTATTAAATTTTTTTTTTTTTCAACGTTTATTTGTTTTTGGGACAGAGACAGAGCATGAACGGGGGAGGGGCAGAGAGAGAGGGAGACACAGAATCGGAAACAGGCTCCAGGCTCTGAGCCATCAGCCCAGAGCCCGACATGGGGCTCGAACTCACGGAGCGCGAGATCGTGACCTGGCTGAAGCCGGACGCTTAACCGACTGCGCCACCCAGGCGCCCCTAATTGTTATTCAGTAAATGTTTGTTGAAATGATTCTATAAAAATTAGTTTTAAATGGTTATTCAAAAAACAAGGGGCGCCTGGGTGGCGCAGTCGGTTAAGCGTCCGAC
>NW_024421786.1:0-3491 GCF_014898765.1 Herpailurus yagouaroundi | reverse complement strand
TTTGCATTACAGCAGAGGGTACTTCAGACCTTTCAGGTGCTTAATTGCAGTCATGGTCCTGTCTGTTAGTTTAGGATCTCATATCTTTCAACTCCCTTTGTATTATCTTTGGGACTGTTAAAGTGCTGAGTTGCAGCTGTGGTCCCTTTTCTTAGTCTAGGGTCCTATCCCTTGCTACTCACTGCATTATCTGGGAGTGGATTTGGGACTAGTAATGTGCTCATTTGCAATTGTGGTCCCTTTGGTTAGTCTGGGGTCCCATGTCCTCCAACTCCTTCTGCATACAGCAGAGGCTACTTGGGACTCTTAATATGTTTAATTTTAGCTGTGGTCCCTTTCAGTACTCTAGGATTCCACACCCTTCTATTCACTTTGCATTAGCACACAGTGTATATGGGACTGTTAATGTGCTTAAAGGTAGTTCTGTCCCTTATGTTAATGTAGGATTCCATCCTTTCCAACTCTCTATGCATTAGAGCAGAGGGTACTTGGCACCTTTAAGATGCTTATACATAGCTGTGGTCCCCCCAGTTAGTCTAGGATCCCATCCCCCTTCTACTCCCTTTACATTACATGGCAGGGCATTTGGGACTGTTACTGTGCATAATTGCACTTACAATCCCTTCTGTTAGTCTAAGATCCTATGCTTTCCCATTTCCTTTGCATTAGAACAGATGGTATTTGGGACTGTTAATGAGTTTAATTGCAGCTATAGTCTCTTCTGTTAATCCCATGCACTCCTACTTCTTTTGTGTTATAGCAGAGAATACTTGAGACCTTTAAGGTGCTTAAGAGCAGGTATGGCCCCTTCTGTTAGTTTATGTTCCCATCTCCTCCTACTTCCTTTGCATTACTGCTGAGGCTACCTGGGACTGTTAATGTGCCTAACTGCCACTATAGTCCCTTCTGTTTGTCTAGATTCTCATCCTCTTCTGCATGGATTACATTACCACAGAGGATACAAGGGACTGTTAAGGTGCTTAAATGCAGCTACTGTCTTTTCTGTTAACTCAGGTTCCCATCCCCACCTAATTCCCTTTGCATTCTTGCAGAGGGTACTTGAGACACTAATGAACTTATTGTAGCATTGGTCCCTTCTGTTAGACTGGGAACCCACCCTCACAAACTCCCTTTACATTTTAATGGAGAATACACGGGACTGTTAATGTGCTTAAATGCACCCACAGACCCTTATGTTAATGTAGGATTCCATCCTTGCCAAACCCTCTATGCACTACAGCAGAGTAGTTTCTACCTTCAAGGTGCTTAAATGTGGCTATGGCCCCTTCTGTTAGTTTATGTTCCTGTCCTCTCCTACTTGCTTTGCATTACTGCAGAGGATACTTGGGATGTTAGTGTGCCTAATTGCTGCTACAATCCCTTTTGTTAATCTAGGATCCTGTCCCATTCCACACTGTTTGCATTACCACAGAGGGTACAAGGGATTGTTAATGTGCTTAAATGCAACTAAGATCTTTCCTGTTAATCTAGGACCCGATCCCCACCTAACTCTGCATTATTGCAGAGGCTACTTGGGACTGTTAATGTGCTCTAATGCAGCTGTGGTCCCTTTTGTTAGATGAAGATCCCATCCCTACCTGCTCCCTTTGCATTATCATGGAGGGTACCTGGGACTGTTAATGTGCTTAAATGAAGCCATGGTCCCTTAAGTTAGTGTAGGATTTCATCCTCTCCAACTCCCTGTGCATTACAACAGAAGGTACTTGAGACTTTTAAGGTGTTTTTAAGCTATGGTGCTTTCTGTTAGTCTGGGATCCCATTGCTACCTAACTCCCTTTCAATTACTGCAGAAGGTACTGGAAATCTTTAAGAAGCTTAAATGCAGTTACAACCCCTCTGTTAGTGTTCCCAGCCCCTCCTACTTACACTTTGCATTATTGCAGAGGATACTTGGGACTGTTAATATGCCTAATTGCCACTACAGTCCCATCTGTTTGTCTATAATCCTAGCCCCTCCTAAACGTTTGCATTTCTACAGGAGGCACAAGGGACAATTAAGTGCTTAAATGCAGCTATGGTGTCTTCTGTTAGTCTAGGATCCTATCCTCTACCTACTTACAGAAGGTACAAGGTACTGATAATGTGCTTAAGTGCTGCTATAATCCCTTCTGTTTGTCTAGGATCCTGTCCCCTCCTACAGGGTTTGCAATACCACAAAAAGTACAAGGGGACTGTTTATGCTTAAAGGCAGCTCTTCTTTCACCTAGGATTCCATCCCCACCTAATGCATTTGCATAGTTGCAGAGGGTACTTGGGACTGTTAATGTGCTTAAATGCAGCTGTGATCCCTTATGTTAATGTAGGATTCTATCCTCTCCAACTCCCTATGCTTAATAGCAGATGGGACCTTCAAAGTGCTTAAGTATACTTACAGTGCCTTCTGTTAGTCTGGGATCCCATCCCCACCTAACTCCCTTTGCATTACAGCAGAGAGTACTTGAGATCTTTAAGATGCTTAAATGCAGCTATGCCCCCTTCTGTTAGTTTATGTTCCCATCCCTTCCTGCTTTGTATTACTACAGAGTACACTTGAGACTGTAAATGTGCCCAATTACTGCTATAGTCCCTTCTGTTTGTCTAGGATCCCATCCCCTCCTACAGAGTTTACATTATCACAGAGTGTACAAGGGATTGTTAATATGCTTAATTGTAGTTATAGTCCCTTCTGTTAGACTAGGATTCCATCTCCACCTACTCCATTGCATTATCATGGAGGGTACATGGTACTGTTAGTGTGCTTGAATGCAGCTACAGCCCATAAGTTAGCATAGGGATTTCATCCTCTCCAACTTCCTATGCATTATAACATAGGGCATTTGGGACCTTAAAGGTGCTAAAATGCAGCTATGGCCCCTTCTATTAGTTTATGTTCCCATTCTCTCCTACTTCCTTTGCATTACTGCAAAGGATACTTGGGACTCTTAATGTAGGTAATTGGTACTACAGTCCCTTCTGTTAATCTAAGATCCCATTCCCTCCTACTTGCTTTGCATTACCACAGAGGGTACAAGGGACTGTAAATATGCTTCAATGCGGCTCCTGTCCCTTATATTAGTATAGTATTCCATCCTCTCCAATTCCCTATGCATTACAGCAGAGGGTAGTTGGTATCTTTAAGGTCCTTAAAGGCAGCTATGGTGCCTTCTAGTAGTGTAGGATCCTATCCCCTCCTACTGACTTTGCATTACTGCAGAGGATACTTGGGACTGTTAATGTGCTTCATTGCCACCAGAGTCCCTTTAATTTGTCTAGGATTCCATCCCCTTCTATTTGCTTTGCATTAGCACACAATGTACATGGGACTGTTAATTTGCTTAAATGCAGCTCTGTCCCTTATGTTAATGTAGCATTCCATCCAACTCCCTGTGCATTAGAACAGAGGGTACTTGGCACCTTTAAGGTGCTTAAATGTAGCTGTGGTGTCCCCTGTTAGTCTAGGATCCCATTCCCCTTCTACTCCCTTTACATTA
>NW_024421785.1:0-27228 GCF_014898765.1 Herpailurus yagouaroundi | reverse complement strand
AAAATAAAATAAAATAAAATAAAATAAAATAAAATAAAATAAAATAACTAAAATTACTGGAGTAACATGAAGACCTGCAGAAGCTATTGTTCAGAGATTTACTTTTTTTCTGGGAGATAAAATTTGCTTTTCCAGCTTCCCTCCCAATGTCTTGACAAAATAATGACAGGAATTAAGAACATAAAGCTTGTAACTGAATTGTAGCAATTTCTGTTTTGTAGACCTGACCTTAGATGGGACTGCTCTGCATATTATAAAGGCTAGTGTCTCTGAGGTCAGAGCTATTGGTAGTTTTATTTCCCAAATTTTTAAAGGTAATATGCTTGTTTCAGCAAGGCTCACTAATTTTGATTTCTAGTATACTGGCCTTGTCTCATAACTAAAAATATTTTTAAAAATTTAAAAACAGAACCCACCAAAATAATAAAAACGACTATTCAATGGTGATGCCCCTTTCTGGTTAACATGACTGAAAAGAAAGCTGGCATTGTCAAAAGATACTAAACAGCCATAAATGTTTTATCAGTTTCCAGGTGGGAATGATAAGCAACCTTTCACATACCCTTTCTCCTTTTTCTTTTCTTTTTTTTTTTAATGTTTATTCATCTTTTGACAGTGGGGGTGGGGAGCAGAGAAAAAGAAAGAGACCTAGAATCTGAAGCACTCTCCAGGCTCTGAGCTGTCAGCACTGAGTCCCACTCAGGGCTCGAACTCAGCAACTGCAAGATCGTGACCTGAGCCAAAGTCAGATGCCTAACCAACTGAGCCACCCAGGCGCCCTCTTTCTCCTTTTTCTGATTATAATGCTTTTAGATTCCATTTAGGAGTGTGTCTAATTAATTTTTCCAGCTTAGCAAGACTGGCCCCAAGTCATTTCCTATTTCCTCTCTTGCTGTGAGCAGAGGCACATCTCTGTAGAAGCTTGTTGGTCCCAGTGATTATCTCCTCGGACTGAACATGTACAGGTCCAGCTTTGTACAGCTAGGAGGAAGTCTGCTAGGACTTCCTTAATAGAGGAACAAGCATTAATAGAGTGGTAATAAGCCAACAGGAGAGGTAACTTAGTAACAAAAGAGAACACCTCTGAAGCTTCAAAGTTCCTGAAAAACAAATGCAGCATGTATAAGATAGTCCTATTAAAAACGTAAGACTTTTTGATGACATTTTATAAAACAGAAGCCCAGTCTAGTGCCCTTTGTCTACTGTTTTAAAATCTTTATTGTTGAAATTAAAAGAAATTAAAGACAAAGGTCTGTTCTTTATTAAGAAAATAATTTAGACTACATCCATTTATTGACCTCATTACTCATTATACTTCCATTAAGGGCATTACTTTCCAATTGGCATATTGGTCAATTTAATGCTAAACTTTTGCTCAAAAAAGCATATGCCCACTTTTTTTTTAATTCAGGCTAAATTAAAATTATCTTATTTTGTCTTATATTTCTCTAAGCCAGTTTTGAAAATAGACTTTTTGGTACGTAACCAGGCCAATAAAACCTACCTACTATCCAAGGTCATTCTAATCCCTTCCCCTCCCCCACCCACCCCCCCCCCCCGCCCCCAAAAAAAAACACAAAAAAACAAAAAAAACTCTTACTTGTAGCCATGACACTATTGTGGTTTCCATTTTTCTTTTTTTTTTTTAATTTTTGAAATCTTCAATAAATTGACACCAGTATAAAAATAATACATCAAGTGATTATTAAACACACTTAAAATGATGTGATTTTTGTGTTTTTATTATGATATTTTATAGTACTCAGCTCAAAAGTCAAGAGTGGGGGCTGTATCTCATTTTTTATAAATATGTTGAGGATTTGACTGCATCATTCCATTACAGGTACTGATGTCAAAAAAATCACCATTTGATCACTTTAAACTTCACATATATAAGTAAAACAAACTATTAACTTAATGTGCACAGATATCTCACTGCCTTGCATGCAATAATTCATGTATTGCCCTAAAACAGAGTTCAGCACTACTTACACTTCTTGAAGAAACACACAGGTGGGACAAAGAGGTAGTTTGTAACACCTAAAGCTTCTCTCTTAATACCCTCCTATTAACCCCCCCCCCAATTAAAAAACACCAACCCAAAAAACATAAAAGTTATTTGTGTGCTTTGCAAACACCGCTTCAGGAAATGGCCCCAAACTCCTCTTTCCAATTGTATTTCCAGTATTAAAATGCTGATGGGCTTAGAGCTATTCAGAGATCCCAATTCTCCTTCCAGCCTGTAGGAGGGGGGGTGGTACTTCCTGCCCACCTGGCTGATGTCTGTCATAGGACTTGCTTTGGCCAATGAAAGATGAGTACAAAGGATAAATGTCACTTCTCAGAAGAAATTT
This sequence comes from Herpailurus yagouaroundi, assembly GCF_014898765.1. Lineage (NCBI taxonomy): Eukaryota > Metazoa > Chordata > Mammalia > Carnivora > Felidae > Herpailurus > Herpailurus yagouaroundi. The sequence goes on along the minus strand of NW_024421785.1, from coordinate 24,874 downwards.
AAATTTTTTTTTTTAATTTTATTTTTGTGACACAGAGAGAGACACAGCACGAGCAGGGGAGGAGCAGAGAGAGAGGGAGACACAGAATCCGAAGCAGGCTCCAGGCTCTGAGCTGTCAGCACAGAGCCCAACGCAGTGCCTGAACTCACCAAGGGTGGGATCATGACCTGAGCCCAAGTCAAACACTTAACCAACTGAGCCACCCAGGTGCCCCTCCCAGGAGAAGTTTTCAGTCCGCATTCTCTTTTATGTCCAGATGGAGCCTCCATTAGTTTGGCACCTGAGTGACCACACTGAACAGTGCCTCCCCTCTGTCAATCCCCAATGAACATGTGGCCTGAAGGAGAAAGAAATTTCTGTGGTATTAATCCACTGAGATTTTAGAACTTTTTTTTTAACTGCCACTTAACTTAGTGTATCCTAACACACCATCTCATAGAGAACCATGAGCATCTTACCAGAGACAGCCAAGTTAGCCATCATCACTACATGTTTATTCAAAATAACATAAATCAACTACCCCTACAAATCTCTAAAAGGCCATTATTCTTTCATTGTAAAATCTAATTCATGAGTATTTTAAAAGATGCATTGCTGTTCATTAAAAATAGCTATTTTTTTATTACAGTGAGGTTTTCAGTGGTCATAAAAATTTGAAATAGTAATTAACGGTAATAACATTTACATAGCACCCTAAAACAGTTTAAATTCATGTTTTATGTTAATTTCATTGTAATTGAGGGAGGTCTGATTAGAAGTTTCTCAGTTTTATTGTGCATGTTGTATAGGGAATAACATGGCAATCCCTATGTAAACATGATTGCAATGGCAGAGTCAGTGAGAATATTAGCCTGAAATGTTTAAAAGAAAATTAAATACTATATCAAAAAGAGAAAATTATTTTATTTTAGATGCTCAAATGCATTTTCTGTAAGAAAAAAAAATAACCGCATATTTGACTACTTGTCAGAATCCTAGGAATATCGCAGAGAAATCATTTGGAAATTAAAGAACATCAGCTCGAGGTCTCAGTATACACTCACAAGAGATGACAGCAGTGCAAATCCCTGCTCAATGTGTGGCTTCATCCGGCTGCTCAGCAAAGGGAAATCATGAAGAAAGTCACAAAATGCTCTCACCTATGAACCATTAGTGACGACAGTGTCATGAAGTGACCGAGCATTCCATGAAGCTGGACAAATGACACTTCTCAGGTGGTTTGGGACATGTAATTAATGGAGAAATGTGTGAACTTGAGGAAATACTAGGATGCAGAGTCATCAATATTATTTACAAATTCAGTAGAGGAAGGATCATAGTTTTTTGGCAAATAGTAGTCCTATATAAGTGTACGTGTATGTGTGAGAGAGAGACAGAGAGAGCACACAAGCACACATGTTCTATGTAACAACAGACCATTACCGGACAAGTATCTACTGAGGACTTATTGTGAAAGTTTCTAGACTTGGCAGTATGGACAATACAAAGATGTTTGAAAAGCACCCCATGGTCTCCAAAACTTTACAGCCTAGGCCATACCAAACATTCTAAGCCTTAGAAGCATAATGCATATCTGCTAGAGCACTTTGCAACCAAGCCCATGCTCTGATTATTGTAGAATTAATAAATACTTAGTTGAATGAACAATGGCTGAGAATGAATTCCATCAATATATTTTTTATACATAAACTTCAATTTCTGAAAGCTTGCCATTCTTCATTTGGGATATTGACAAAGCCCCCTGCAATATAGGGTTTCTCTAATTTATAACATGATTAATTTGTTACAGAAATATTGTGACAATTTTATAATAATCATGATAGTGCAATTTAAAGTATTAACTGAGGTGCCTGGCAGGCTTAGGCAGTGGAACATGTGACTCTTGATCTCAGGATTGCGAGTTCAAGCCCCATGCTGGGTGTACAGATCACTTAAAAATAAAATAAGTTATTAACCAATGCCTGGTATAATAGAAAAGTGAATAGTTGAGTTACAAATATCCAAGAGGGCAAAAGGAGCTAAGAGAATCATAATTCTAAGCAAAAACACTCAAATAAAATATCTTACAAGGTTTCGAGTCAGCTCATTTTACTATTAATTTGAAACAGTGGCAACAAATATTTGATAGCTTAGTCTTTAACTCATTGAGTATTTCTATATCTAAAAATACAATAAGGAAGTCCACATTTATCAAGTCTCAACCATATAACAGATGGCATGTATATATATACATACATGTATATTTATTTATATATTATCCCATTTACTCCTTACCCTAGCCTTGTGAAAACTAACACACACTATGAGGATGTTTTAGGTTGCAGATAATTAATGCACCAAACCAAATCACAGAGGTTTTGGCATAAAGTTTTATTATCTCATGTATCAAGAAGGCTTCACTGGGTAATTCTGGTTTTCTTTTTTTTCTTTTTTTTTTCTTTTTTTTTTTATATATGAAATTTATTGTCAAATTGGTTTCCATACAACACCCAGTGCTCATCCCAAAAGGTGCCCTCCTCAACTCATCTTTGACAAAGCAGGAAAGAACATCCAATGGAAAAAAGACAGTCTCTTTAACAAATGGTGCTGGGAGAACTGGACAGCAACATGCAGAAGGTTGAAACTAGACCACTTTCTCACACCATTCACAAAAATAAACTCAAAATGGATCAAGGTAATTCTGGTTTTCATCAATGTCCTCAAAAACCTAGATTTTGTTCAAATTTTCTCTGAGCCATACTTAGTATATCAACTTTGTCTTCATGGTTTCAGATGCCATCCCTGTTATCTGCTGTTCCAGGAAGGCACAAAAACTTCCAATAGAGGGGCGCCTGGGTGGCTTAGTCAGTTAAGTGTCCAACCAGCTCGGGTCATGATCTCACCCTTGTGGGTTCGAGCCCTGAGTTAGACTGTGTACTGACAGCCCAGAGCCTAGAGTCTGCTTAGGATTCTGTGTCTCCCTCTCTCTCTGCTCCTCCCCTCCTCACACTCTGTCTCTCTTTTTCTCTCAAATATAAATAAACATAAATTTTAAAAAAAAAGCTTCCAACAGAAAAGGAGGAGAGGTGACTCTTTCTGTGTTCTTTTGTCAGCAGGAAAATCCCTCTGAGAAGCCTTGCAGCTCACTGAGCCTCCTTCTCCCCCATATCTCACTAGCTCCTGGACCACATGCCCATCCCTATACCTTTCAATGGCAAAGTGACTGGTTCAGATGGTTATGAATTAGCAGATGTCCAGGGCCTCCTCTCTGAGCACATGGCCACAGAGGAAACAGTGAACACAACTCATTCGAAATTAGAAATCAGCCAACTAACCACAAGTTGGACATGGGAGGTAGGAAACTAAGAATGTCTGTAATAGAATATTCTTATTCATGCATAGCTAACCCTATTACTCACAGATTCCTTATTTGCAAATTTCCTTACTCACTAAAATTTATTTGTAACCCCTAAATCAATACTTATATACTTCTGTGGCCATTCACAGACATGTGTGGAGCAGTGAAAATTTTGAGTCACCCGACATGACCCCATCCCCAGCTGAGGTCAAACAAAGTGATGTTCTACCTTCTCATTTCAGCTCTCACACTGAAAACAGGTTTTCTTTTCACAGTCTATTTAGTGCCATGATTTTTGCATTTTGTGCTATGTTGGTTATTTCACTACTTTAAATGGCCTCCAAGAATAGTGCTGAAATGCTGTCTAGTGTCTAGTGCAAGAAGGCTGTGATGTGCCACATAGAGAAAATTTGTGTGTTAAATAAGCTTCATTTAAGCATGAGTTATAATGCTGCTGGCCAAGAGTTCAATGTTAATCAATCAATAATATGTATTAAGTAAGCTTTTTCCTTTTTTTTTTTTTTAATTTGAAAGAGAGAGAGAGAGAGAGAGAGAGCATGCAAATGGGAAACAGCAGCAGAGGGGGAGAGGGAGGGAGAGAGAGAGAACCTTAAGCAGGCTCCACACTCAGCATGGAGCCCAACATGGGGTTCAATCCCATGACCCTGAGATTATGACCTGAGCAGAAATCAAAAGTCAGACTCTCAACCACCTAAGCCACCCAGGCGTCCTTTTAAGTAAGCTGTCTTTAAGCAGAAACACACATAAAATGAGGTTATATATTGATCTGTTGATGAAAATATATGACCAGAGGTTCACATGAACCTAATCCTGTATTTCTCCTGTAAGCAATGGTTCAATATTCACGAATTCAGTGTTTGTGACAACTTCCAGAATAGAACTACTGCAAATGATAAGAATTGACCAGGTAATGAAACTAAGATATAACTGGGTCATAGTAGCCACAGTCAGACATAAGTAGCAGGCCAGACCTCCAATCCAAATCCTATCAACACTGTTAAGGACTTTGGAATTTATCATGAGAACAATGACAAGACATTGAAAGGTTACAATACACCATAAATAGATGTGTATTTCTAGAGCACCATTCTAGATACAATCTAGAAAATAAACTTGAAGAAGATTGAATTCAGGGAGACCAGGTCAGTGGGCTATTGCAATAATCCAGGCAAGAAGTGATGATGAGGGATGAGTGGAGTAGGAAGCCATGATAAGGGTTCTGTGCCAACAGATGTGGTTCTGAGCCTCACATGATGTAAAGACTGGTCACCAAGAAAGGATGTAAGAGTAATAGAGTAAAAACAAGAACAATGAAGTTTAAGAGGGAAAATGGTGCAGAATAGAAATAAAAAGAGAAGGATCCAACTTCAAAATATTGCTGGGTACAAGCTAAGCTTGGCCCAATTTCAGATTCTCATCTGAAAATCTTAGCAAAAACCTAGTTCACAGCCTCTATTAATATTAGGGCATTAAATTTTAATAAGTGGAAAATGGAATTCATAAGGCTTCAGTTTCATCCAATAGGGAGTTGACCAGTTGTCTGTGATTTTACACATCTCCTGGTAGAAACAGAGTTACAAATGCAGACCTGAGCATTGAGATACATCATGTAAATGTGTGACTCTCCCTGGAGGACTTTCTGTCCCCAAAGTGATGATTGAATTACAATTGCGTTATAAATATGATAGTCCCATCTGTGATCAACATTAAATTTTTCTGATGTAGTATTTAAAGTAAAATTTATCCCAAACCCCCAGAAGCCCTCAAAACTATCACACATTTGAATGCAGGTAAGTAAAATAAGAATTATACTTCTTAATTTTTACTATCGTGTCACATTTCAGTTGGAACATTTTGGAATTTGAAATTTTATCTAGTCTCAATGGAATTATAGGAGAGAAGAGAAGGGAGAGAGAGAAAAATGGCCATGCTAGAAAACGGCCATGCTAGAATGTTAGAGCATATTAAGTTCTTTTGTCTATCACACATTGATGTCCAGTGCATTGGCATTCCTAGTTCTCTTTTTTTTTAAGTTTATTTATTTATTTTTGAGAGAGAGAAGATGCAGGAGAAGCAGCGAGAGAAAGAGAGAGAATCCCAAGCAGACTCTGCACTGTCAGCACAGAGCCTGACACGGGGCTCGAACTCACGAACTGTGAGATCATGACCTGACCTGAAACCAAGAGTTGGACACTTAACCGACTGAGCCACCCAGACATCCCTGCATTCCTAGTTCTTATGAGATGTGACTAATCTTAATTGTCTCCTAATAAGAATACTGTACTAGGCTTTACAATATCCAAATAATTAATGCTAATATACAGCCACAGGCAAAACTTTCCATGCTGTGCATTTGGACCATGTGCTAGATGTTTTACATAAATGACAGGCACACACTTGAATAACCCACCGTACTATAATCCTTTAAAGTAAGAGGCCTTCAAAGAAGCTATGAGGCCTCATCTTTCAACAAGTTCATTAAAACCTTTCAGATATACTCCGTTTAAAAGATGATCAATAAAATTAGAAATAAAGGAATTATTTTAGAATATTTTCCAGTGTTGAAATTAAAAAGAGACATACAGCAAACATTATTCAATTTGATTCCTCTTACCATTGACTATTCTGCAAATGACTTGCGTCAAGTGTCCCAAAACTAGAATGATATTTTTCATATTATATTTGTCAACATAAACACTAGCTGTTATAATAGATAAGCCCCGACTTCTCTGTGGCTTAACATAGGAAGTTTATTTTTCACAGCGGAATTAGTGAGGGTGTTCTTAGTTGGGCAGTCTTCCACATGGCCTCACTTCCCGTCCTTCTTCCACCTTTCTTGGACACCGCCTCTTCCAGGAACCAGGAGTTCTCTTCATTCAGCGGATGGATACTGAGACTATGGCCATGACTCACCTGTCTCTTAATCACACTGGTCTGGAATTCACTTCTCTTACATTTCATTGTTGAAAACTAGTCACACAGCCCCACCTACAAGGGCAAAGGAACTGGAAAACACAGTTGCTGGCTGGGCAGCCACACTGCCCAGCACCATTCTACACTGAACAGGGTCCATAAACTGTTCAATTAGGTGTCTCTGTCACATGTACCATTTGCATTTCTTGTCAATATCTTTTGCCTTTAAAGATCTAAACTTGGTGGGGCACCTGGGTGGCTCAGTCAGTTAAGCATCCAACTCTTGATTTCAGCTCAGGTCATGATCTCACAGTCTATGAGTTTGAGCACTGCATCTGCACTGTCAGTGCAGAGAGTACTTGGGATTCTCTCTCCTCCCCCCCACCTTCCCCTACTCTATTTATGCACACATGCTCTCTCTTTTTCTTTTTCTCTCTTTCTCAAAATAAAGAAATAAACTTGAAAAAATCTAAAATTGGTTATAGTGGGAGTCAAATCATCATACACAATTCCATATGCAAAGAATCTTTTTTGTTACAGAACAGAAACATTTGTTATGCCTCTTCTGTAATACTAAAGTAGACTTCAATTGCAACTAGATGTTTATACCAAATAGAGCTAATACAAAGAATAATTTAAAATTGGGATGAGAATAATTTCAGGATATACAAAGAGTATTCACCCTTTGCCACTCCATTCTTTACTACCCTTGTAAGTTTTAGGTTTATGATGAAGCCTGTTTCCGCATTTTCTAAAACAAAAAGCATAGAAATGTTGGGTACTGCTGGAAGAGTCTTTGATCCATCACAGCCTCCGCATTTTTTAGGCTGAGGTACAGAAGGATAATGGCCTTGTTTACTTACATTTTTTCAGATCTTAACCAAATTGCTAACTGAGATTCATACTGACATACCCAGGCTCCACTGTTCAAAACAACACCATTTGCTCTAAATACAACTTGAAGCAGTTGTGAAATCTAAATCTTAGCTTTTTTGTACACCTTAAACACAAGGTTCTATATGAATTATATATCCATCAAATGGGAAAAATTTAAATAAATCTTATTTTTTCCCCACTGCTACAGAAATTACTCATGAGTCAAGGAAAGTAAGTGATTTTACTTTGATTTCAAATAAATGGAACAGTAATATGACAAGATTTTGTGTGAACTATAAACTTAAGAATTACCTTGATATAATCCTAAAGATGTTTTAAGAAAACAAAGGGAAAAAAGTCCCATTTATGATGAGACAAAGAACTCATAGAGGCATAGGAGAAAGGAAATAACATGACTTTGGGCTCAAAAGAAATTATGCTGAACTTTAGCGAAGGGATCAGAATAGAAGAAATGATACAAAAATACTGGTGACCAGACTGCCATGATTAATAATGTTCTTACTCCTGAAGGCCAATTAATTGACACAATAATTCTTTTAAAAGCATGGTAATGATGCAATGAAGTAAAGAGGATGTTTCTTATGAGTACTTTTATAGACAGCTGGTAGGTGACATCAGGTAAGGATTAATGAGCAACTCAATACCGATGGACAGACAGCATAAAGTGAACAGAATATGAGACAAAACATCTTCATCCTTGTGTGGAGGTTTATCTATAGTTCAAACGGAACTCAGATTTACCAGAAAACAGGGGTCAACCTTAAACTATAATTTTGCCACTTTCACATTGTCCTGAAATTATCTCAAGCCTTAATCAGAAAATCTGGAAGAAGAAATTTCTATAGAATAATGAAATTCTTCCTCCCTATATGCTCTTTTCAGTGGGACCACATGACGCCTCCTTATAGTCCCCATCTAGTACATAGCGTGCACTGAATGGAATACATTCAGGTTAGAAATTGCATTTATCAGGTATCAAGATAATATTTCTTTAACAGCACCATTTGGCATGCATTTGTTTTTAATTTAGAATGAGTTTAAATTAATTTTGTCTTAAAATTTTCATGCCACTTTCTGGGATGTTTGAAGCTACCCTGGAGGGCAGTAAAACCAGAGCTGGGAATCACAGTTTCCGTCTTTAGAGAGAAAGAAGCAATTTCCATAATTCCAGAATCATTTCATTAGTGGGTACGTATGGTCTGAATTTTCAAATCTATGGAACTGACCATATGTTCCCTCTCCTCTGAAAAAAACAAAAAAAAAAATTGTGGCAAATTGCCACTATCCAACATGGGAAGAATTGAAGGTATATAATAACAAGGAATTATAAATATAAATATAAGGGCACTTCATTATGCATATTACTTAACATAAATGTATAGTCTCTGTGTTAATTACAAAGCTTTCTTCCTCCTAAAGTTATAGAGTAATGGATCCCATCTTAGAGTTACCAATAGGTCAGCCAAAAGGAAGTGACTGAGAAAGAAAAATGGATTGCAAAATAGTTACTATGATCTACTGAAAAGAGTTCCTCCTCAGTATAGCCACATTACCTGTGGTTTTTATTTTGTGGATTGTTTATAGGACATCAGATTCCAGTGGTGGCAATATTCACTGGGGACCAGATTCACTCCTTAGGTTCAAATTAACAGCACAGTCTTACAGATTTCTAGAGAAAGATGTATAATGCTGTCAAAAGCACAGCATATTGTTAAATCATGTGTTAAAATAAGATCCAGCAGTCACAGTAAAAAAAAAATTCAACTGTAATTGTGCAATGGAAATATTATTTGTAAAAAAAAAATGCACATTGTTTTCCAAAACAAAATATGCTCTCTATTCACCATTTTTGTATTAAGCTGTTTTAAAAGCATTCTTGCATGGAATTCATGGAATTCAAAGCAATTTTCACACCTGATCTGAAAGCGCACGACATCCCTGGAAGTTCAGGAAGATAAAATGATATATTTTTTACTATTTTATAAAAAGAAAGGCAGTTAGCAGATAGATTATGTGGGTTATCCAAAGTCACAACATAGAAAAGTGGCAGACCCAAGAATCAAACTTCTAACAACCAATTCTGTCACAGAAAGGGGCTATCAGGCGTACATGTGGTCTGATGTACACTTTCACCTTTCAACATGTCTAAAACATGCTTGGCCCAGGCAAACAGAACCCTAATTCATTCTTACATTTGCAAGGTAATAAGCCTAAAATGAATTAAAAGGCATATCATGCCATGGCCTTGGGAAAAAACATCCTCTCTCATTGCCATTACAGAGAGAGATGAAATCATATCAAAGTAAGCTAGACAGTTAAAAGGGAATAGGAAATAAAAAGGAAGTGGCCAAGCAGTGCTGGTGGCAGCTGTCTGAAAGGGAACATCAGCAGGATCAAATAACAGAACTTTCTTAGTTGATTCTTGAAAGCACAAACTCAAAAAAAAAAAAGAAGAAGAAGAAAGAAAAAAGGAAAAGAAAGAAATTTAAATTTAAAAAATCATACACACGCCATTATGCTGAGTCTAAATACACATCCACACATACTCAGTTTAGTTTTAGAAAGTGTAATGGTGAGCTTCTCACAGGCACACCAGATTAAGCACCAAAATTAAATGTCTTTGAAGTCAGTGTAGACAGACACTTGCATGGCCTCGCTTGAGATGAGCTGAGAGCTCACATCCCTTCATGTCTGGCATGGGGCCTGAAATCTCCAGGAAAGCCATTTCTGAGGATTCCCAGCTCAAATGCAAATATGTGACAAGGGAGGAATAACTTTAATCTAGATTTACCCATTAATACAATAGTTTGTATCTGGGAAAGAATCTGGTATGGTAAAAACTCTGGAGGGAAAAAGGAAAGAAGAGGTCCTAAGGAATTTATTGCACCTGGAAAGGGAAAGCCCTGCCACTGGGAAGCTCAGCAAATTGCTCTGTTCAGTTGAAAGACTATGAATTTATGAAGCCTAGAGAACAGCCTGCTAGGCGGCACAATGACAAATTTTAAAGTTCTCAAAGGGCTCCAATGTTAAGTAATTGTCTAACTGTATACAATTGATTACATTTTTTTAAATCTTTTGAGTTCCTCCTTCCTTTCCACAGACCCTGTTGAGGCCATTATACATCTGGATCCTGCCTACCTTCCAGACTTCATGTTCTATCTTTTTCCTCTGCATTAATCTCCCTTCCCTGTAACATACACCCCACATTACAGTCGCACCAAGTTTCATAAATTCACCATACTTTATCTCTGGAAATTCACCCACAGTTCCTTCTGCCTAGATTTCATGTGCAAAAAAGCAAAAAAAAAAAAAAAAAAAAAGAAACATGCATTTGGCAGTTTATACTGATTGTTCAAGACTCAACTAACAAGACTCAACTGACATTCCTCCAGGAAGCCATCTCCCAGGACACATAATGTGTTTCTTTTACATGTTCCAAGTGCACCATATACAGACGGGTCCCAGTTAGAACTTTATCGTACAGAGTACTTCAGAAAACTGGACAAAAACAACTGTAGACCAGTTACACTCTAATCACTGCACCAACTGACTTACATAGTTCAAAATACACAAAAAGAACTGAAGAAGGTTCCCAATAAAAAGCAACGCAGCATCCATAATTCAGGTAATCAAAGTAAAAGAGCTCAACCTTAAAAACGGAATCAAAATGCTCGCAAAAGACCCCACGTACAAGAGAGATCCTATGAAAGTTCTTAGTCTGTTTCCAGAACCCAGTCTTAATCAGTTAAAATAATTAGCCAGGGGTAAAGGTAAGGGTGCTTTTTAATTCACCATACATGGACCCTGGTGACAAGAGAAAGAAAATTACAACACATAGCTTAAAGCTGAGCAAAACATAAGGTTTTTCCACCTGTTGTACAAAGCTTTTCTTCCCTAGAAGAGCATATTTAGCCCACTAGTTGCTCAAAAAGGAGGAAGAGGATTATTTTGACCTTTGAATTAAAAATATCGGCTTGATGGGGCACCTGGGTGGCTCAGTGGGTTAAGCATCCACCTTCAGCTCAGGTCATGACCTTGCAGTTCATGAATTCGAGCCCCTGTGTGAGGTTCTATGCTGACAGCTCAAAGCCTGGAGCCTGCTTCGGATTCTGTGCTGCCACACCCCCATTCATGCTGTTTCTCTCTCTCTCTCTCTCTCTCTCTCTCTCTCTCTCTCTCTCTCTCTCAAAAAATAACCATTTAAAAAAAATTTTTTTTATATCAGTTTGAAGCTGGACCTCTAACTTGAAAGTAAATAAACCAATAGAAGCAAGAGCAAATAGCAGTTCACTTTGAAAATAATTAGCTGGAACAGCTGGACTATCAAAGTGACCCTTTTTTCAGGAACAAATCTGAGAAACTATAAAATATTCTAAATTGTTTAATTAGGCCTTTGGTTCTCTAAACAGTTAAGTGTGGGTTTTTATTATGCTTCCATGATGGCAGCCTTTTTTCTCCTATACTTGGTAGCATATCCTGTGTACCTAGGAAGAAATAATTGTAAATTAGTGAATACATTAGAATGTATTCTAATTATAGAGAATGACGTAGAAAAGGAAAGATACAATGACCTTTTATTTCTGATTCTGAATTTGACTGTACACAGTCATTTAACTTAACTGGAATTCTAGTCAGCCTGTTTTAGTTAGCATAGAATATTCTGGTTAGCATAGAATGGATAGATCATGACTTGTAACCAACCACTGAAATAAAACTAAGTCAGGTGAAGGCATTAGAACACTCATTACTACTGGTGGTTGCAATATTTGAAATGCACACGTAAATACTATGTCTATTATTGGGTCTATTTTTTTAAGTATCAATAGACTCTTCTACAAAATATTTCATTTCCTCTTCACAGGAAGTAAACGGAACTGCCAATATGTGTGAGAAGTAAAAGCTTCTTGAAATTTTGTTATGAAGGCCACCGAGAAGAGTTAGCTATTGGATGACCTTCACCCATTGAAGACTCTGAATATCTCTGCTTTTCAAGTAGTTTTCTGTATCTACGGACACCATCCGAGCTGGAATTAATAGCCTGAACATAGGCATGATTTAATCAAAATGTCCTTGGTGCCTAGTCCAGCATTTCAATTTAAGAATTGAAATCCAGTTTCTGCATTTTAAAAATCAAATCCATTCTCCACGGAGAATTTTTACAAAACATCTTGGCACCTGCAATGCTGAAAATAGATCCAGCCCTATTTAAGAGAAAGTAACAGCAAATCGGGGATTTGTGTGATGGCAGTAAAATGCAGTTAAGTGTGGTCGTGCCAGGTTTTAGTCTAGAGACAGGGGGTTTTTATAGCACATTATAAACTCCTGAAACAGGAGGTTATTAGAGGATCAGTTCCCTAACTGTGTGGTTCTAGCAGGCTCTGCTCTGTTGCACTCTTTATTCTCCTGCTGGGAGCTCTGTCTTCTGAGGTGCGGAGCACATCCATCAGCCTTTTTCAGCTGTTAAGGCACTTCATTTTTTCCGGTGTTCCCTTCAACTTATTCCCTTGCCTCTGCCCCCGTGGACTTGAGAGATCTACAGTTCTCTTTGGCCTCTTAACAGGCATAATGGATCACCAGCTGAACCATCACCACATAGCCCTTCTTGCTAGGAAATTATTTCTCTCTTGCTTCAAATGTTCTTTCCTTTCACTTGGCAAATCCCTTTGCTGCTGTTCTTGCTGTGTGTTGCCTATATGCAAAGAGAGAAAACTTGGTCAAGAATGCTGACTTGCCTCTTGAAGTTGTCTCTTGAGTATTGGTCCTTTAATCTTTTCCAACAGAAAATGTGAAAATACTTGCTTAAGAAAAATAAGTGTTATTATCATCTGGTCTCTATTATTTGTGACCCTCATAGAGTATTATTCAACTATTTGGAAAATTAGCTCTATTTGTCTTTTTAGAACCCTCTCATTGAAAGATACTTTCCTAAATACAACATTCTGTTTTAGGGAAAAAAAAAAGAAAACACTAAATTTTATAAAATTAGCAATAAAAAGTAGCAAAAAGTAGCAAAATCCACAAAAAGAAGCAATCTCAAACTCCTGAGATTATCAGTCATCTTTCTGTACTAATGCCCACATCTGTTCCACACTAATGTCATTAATTAATGATGATCTTGCTGATCTAATACCTCCTGAAAGAACTACGTGCTAGTAGAAACATCACTGGGTTGGGGGATAGAAGACCTAAATTCCAGTCTCAGATCTGGGTGGAACTAATCAAATGGCTTTGAGCAAGCCACCTAAATTCTTGGGGCCTCAGCTTCCTCAACTGTACTAAGAACAGGTTAGAGTAGATCACTGTGATCCATTCTAAGATTGGTACTCTATGAGGAAACTTAAACTAGCTTCTCCTTTTTTTAATTGTCTGACTGTGTCCTTTATTTTCCTTATGGGCTCCATTTCCTGTTCCTCTCTATACATGTTATTTCCTTTCCATTTTTCTCTTTTATTTCTTCCTTGTAAGCTATTCTCTTCCTTCTCTCTATCCACAGACCATCCTTATAAAAGCCACTTAGGTTTCAGAAGAGCCCTGAATACAGAAGTCTCTTCATTCTCAGATATGAGGCCCTATTGGCTCTCTACAGGACCAAAGTGAAGGTCCCTTGATAATCAAACCTAATCTCACCTATAAAGTAGTCCTTTAGAATTAAGCAAGGTCTTGTGATCAAAGCAGGATTTAGGTGCAGGTTACAGTGATCAATTCTCTCCCTCCACATCATCCGAGGATTGAAAATTAGGACAAATCATTATATTCTCCATGTTTCTCTCCTTGCCTCTTTCTACCCTTTTCTTACTCTCTCTCAATTTCTCTCTCTCTCCCTCATACACACACACACACACACACACACACACACACGCACATACACACCCAATTACACTAAAAAAAATCATGTAAAATGAGACCATGAAAACTAGTCTTTATATGTTGCTTAATGTATGTATGTAATATATGTATCTTTTACTTGTTTTTCAAAAATAAACAGGTTTTTTTTATGTTTATCAATGTTTAATCATAAAATAATTGGAAAATGTCAAAATGGATAAAGGAAAACCAACGTGATAACTAACATGATGATAACATTATTTCAGATGCTGCTAGTGAGACAAAATCACTATTTACAATTTAGAGCATAATCTTCTCAGTTTTTCTATACATAAAGTTCTTTTCTTACAAACATTACATATGCTATTCATAGTATTTTATACCCTATTTTTTCCAACTGAAAATATATCATGGGTCTCTTTTGATATCCATAGATATGTGCCTTCTCATGACTAAGTACTATTTCACTTTATAAATGTGTATGAATTATTTAGCATCCCCAGTTTATGAATAATTAGTAGCTTTTTTCCTAATGTTTTCTATTAAGAAAATACATTCTAATAAATAAAATTTTTTCTATTACAAATTTCATCTCTACATAATTTATGTTTCTTGAACTATTTCAAGATGAAAAATTCCTGGAAGTGAAACTTTTTCAACAAAGGGTATTTGTGTTTTAAAGAGTTTTAGTCTATAATGTCAAATAACTCTCCAAAGAAACTTATCCAATTTTGATCCCAGTAAGAAAGTATAAAATAAAAAGCACATACACACACATTCTTGCCTACCTTGGATATTGTTAATTGCTTTAATTTCTAATTTTGTTGAAATATGAATTCATTTGATTACAAATGAGATTAATATCCTTCCATATGTTAATTGGCCATATCATGTCTTCTTCTGTGAATGTTTCTCTATTCATACCAAGAATATTAGCTCTTTTATTTTATATATTTTGCAGGTGTTTTTCCAGGTGGCTGTTTGTCATATTGTGATTGCCAGGGAGCATGTTTACTTTTCACATACTCCAGTCTAGCAATAGTTTTTTCTGTCTTCTTCACTTTGGTGCCATACTTAAAAACACTTCACACAGAACAAGATTACATAACTATCTGCCTACATTTTCTTTTGTTCTTTTTCATACTAAAACATTTAATGCATTTGGAATTCAATTAGTATATGATGTAATTTTTTAATCAAATGGTCAGCAGGGTGTCCCAACAAACTGATGATAGCATCTACCCTTCCCTCCACTGTATTAAAATTCCACTTTTATCACACACTTCAGTATTATACTTCTGGGCCTCTATTTTTGGCACTTCCAATCGAGCGTTAATCTGTATATCTCTACCTATACCACGCCATTCCTATCACTACAGCATTCTATTATATGTTAATACTCAGAAAACATGTCTCCTCTCACTATTCCTTTTTTTATGTATTTCTCATATATTTCTTCATCCAAGTTAACTTGAGAATCATTTGCACTTTCAAAAAACTATCCAGTGCTGTCTTTAAAAGAAAACGAATAAAACGAATTCACTAAAGTGGAAATCAGATTGAATTATCTGAAAGAGTTGAGAGAAATTTTGACATAGTAGAAAGAGCCAAAACTTGCTCTTACGGTTTGACTCTCAACTAAAGCTATAAATTTGGCAAGTTTTTTAGCCTCTCTGAACCTGATCTTCATCTACAGAATGGAGCTAATAAAACCCACATGTACTGACATCTGACATGCCTTTTTGGACACCCATCACTGGAACCTAGTTCCTAAATTTGGAGCATTCTTCACCTAAAAATTCTTGTGAGAAGTACTGAACCTCTATAGAAAGCTAATGATGCCAAGTACTCACTCCTCCACCTCAGTCAAGAGTCTGCCAGTCTTAGGCACCCACCCCAGTTTTAAATCAGCAGCTGGTGAAACAAGAAAAATGGTCCATGAGGAAGAATCTCTGGCTGTGAAGGCAAAATTAGCACTTGCTGTAGTAGCAGCAGCAATAGTGTCTCTGATGCAAACCCAGGTAAGCAGCAGTGGTGTTCTCCCAGAACCTGGTTTAACAGGTGTCCCAGGGATTCCAGAAGGCTCTCTAAATCCTTTCCTGCTTAAGCCAGCTATAGTTGGTTTCTGTTGTTTGCAACTAAAACCCATGCCCAAGGTGCCTGGGTGGCTCAGTCAGTTAAGAATCCAACTCTTGATCTCAGCTCAGGTCTTGATCTCAGGGTCATGAGTTGAAATCCCATGCTGAGCTTCACACTGGGTATGGAGCCTCCTTAAAATACATACATACATACATACATACACACACACACACCCTGGGCTGTTTGAGCAATGAAATAAGAGAAACCATGCATCCTCAACATTCTCAGGACATTCTCTTTCTATTGACCTCCCTCTATACGCTGACCTCTCCACTAAGATGTTGACCCACAACAGACTGCATCAACGAGCTCCCTTTCTCTCCCTTTTCTAATTGAGTTTAGCTAATAGAAAGTCCCAGCATAAGGTGTGATGGAGGAAGGAGAGTTGGGGGTAGGTACTTAACTCCCCCAGCTCTTTCTCTAAAGGCCTACTATTCAGTATCCCTCCTATGAGCTAGAACCCCTGACACTCAGTCCTCTCTCTGAGTTCCAACTGCCACTCAGGCCTAAGGGTAATAAAGACATTCCAATTCTATTCTTACTAGCCCTGAGATGACTCACAAGCTCTTATGGTTCTTTTACATAAAACCCACACATTTTTTTAATTATGCTATTATTATATCCTTCCCAAATTTCCTATTTTTAGTGTGTTTTCTGTTGCTTGGGCCCCAATACGCAAGCAAAAGCTCCTGGGACAGTGCTCAGCTTATAAGAGAGCTCCAGAAATTTTCCATGAGTCAAAATATCAAATATATTCTTTTTTTTTTCCTATCCTGTAATGCAAGGGGGCCATAATGCAAGGGGGCCAGAATGAGATGAGGTCATTTTATGGACATCTGCAGCCCTCTGGTGTTTCAAAGATTAGTGGGGTCTTCTGCTTTCTAAGACAGAACAGAAAATCTAGAAGTATGCCCCTCAAATAGAAATTTGCCTAATTCATCATTCTCAGGGGACACTCACACCAAAGTGTCTCAAACTTTTGTCTACGCTCATTTAGGCCCATCGCAGGTGTGAGACCACACATACATACATACAAGTGCCACATCACCCCCTTCACCTCACGGCCACTCCTTTCCTACTCCTCAAATGCAATGGTATCCACCCTACCAATCAAGAACCTTCCTCTGCCCATTCCACTCACTGGTGTCAGGTCAGGTTTTCAATGAATCACAGCACTCTATCAAACTATGTGCAAATTTTTGCAGATTTTTTGGAGCAGCAAAACTTCCTTTTAACCATTCTCTCCATATCCATATAATAAACGATACTAAATGCTACTTGACTGTCCAGTTTTTTGTATCAATATATGGGTATGAAGGGCAATTAGCCATTGAAATAAAATTGGTAATGAATGCTAATTACCTCTTTCTATGGGTTTTGGGGTAATGTATTCCAAGGATTTCCTCATTACTTTGAGAAATTGAGAGATGGTTCTATAGAGATCTACAAAAATTCTGAAAAGTACTTAAAGCATCAGACATTAGCTAGAGCTCTGTATAATTGGATCTGTTCTGCACCCCTTGCATGTAAGTTTTCTTGATGCAGAGCCCTGAATGCATAAAGAAAGGAGAATGTAGAGGGAAGAGCGGCTTCAATCTGCTTTGCTGTCATTTGGATCTTTCGAGTTCTGAATTCTTTTGGCAGCTCTAATATAACAGAAGAGCTTTTCCTTCAGTGACTATAAAATCCCCATTTGGAATGTTTTTCTCACACATTTATGTGAACGTTGCCAATGGCTACTTTTCTTAAAATTAATTCTCACCCTCAATAATGACTTACAGAAGTTTACTAAAGTGCTGATAGTAAATACTAGAGACTATAAAATAGATATCTTTGCCACAGAAGACAAGTACTTCCTCTGTGTACTCAAATGTTAAAGAATCAAACTCAAATTTCACCAGATTCTGAAATAAACACTGAAAAATGAAAAATGTAATTCCTTATAATTAATTATATTCCATATTATCATCAACAATTCCTGTATATCGTGGCAACAAAAACAAAATGATATCACTCTACAGGGACAGAAAATTCCTGACATAAGGAGGATGCTGGTTTGGGAGAATACAGAGAAAACAGAAAACTTTTTTTTTTTTTTTAATCACCTGAAGTAAAGCTGGATTCTGGCTGCAGCTGTACCACTTCTGACCTTGACTTCTTTTGATCTCTATCATCTGGAAGGTAAATTAGCCTAACTTATTTCAAGGAGCCATCCCAGCACCATTATTTAAATAATTTCCCACAGATACCCAGTAAATTTCACCAATGAGGAATTAAACTGGATCAAATCTAACCCCTCCCATTCTTTAGCAACAGGATTTTTTTTTAGAACCTACTTTTATTTGAAAGTTTACTTCAGTTCTTAAGATATTAATGACAACACTCTTTAAATCTGAAAGTCTTAGACAGAAATCAAAGTGGACATCAAATAATGCATGTTCTGCTTTTGTACTGCAAGTATCTGTTGTTTCACAGATAAGAAGACATATCTTATTAGGTGATGTGTAGTCTTCAGAAGGGATGGCCCAGGAAAAAACACTGTCCACATATTCCTAAGTCTCATTCAGATCATGAGATATCATACTCAGGGTCTTGCTAGCTCTCTTTGGTGCTGCAAAGTTCATGCAGATCCTCACAGAAGGGCTGAGGAGGCAGGAGGCACAATGCCAGGACCCTGGCCAGAGTCCCACCTCCCATTACTGGACTCTGGAATGCCCCAGGCTGTGAATGAGAGAGTGTGGAGAATGTAATGTGTGCCCCGTCCGTAGCCCAGGACATCAGCACAACTAGCCAGTTACTCAGGTCTTCAGGATCACCAGACAATGAATAGCTCGATGTGGAGCCATATTCTGTTCTATTCTAGTCCATTTATTTCTGATGAGCTCAGGAGCAAGTGGATTGAATACATGAAGGTCAGCCAGCACCGTGGCAGGGTGAGAGAGATGAGAGCACTGAACTTCCTGCTCTCAGCACTAGTTAATGGAAATAATAGAACCAGGGAGGATTGGTAACAGTTTGCAACGAGTGACCTCCCACTATAAACCAATACACATGTTTCCATTTTTTTTCCTTTTTAACTACTGCTATTGATAGAATACCTTGAATGAATCTATCAATCCATTAATCTGCTTTTTTTAGAACCAAAACATGCCCAGGAGAAGGTTAATTTGCGTGCACACGCTTTCTCTCACTCTCTCTCTTCTCTCTCCCTGAAAACAGAAAACAGCACTGGCAGGAGCAGCAGCGGAAAGGCAAGGAAAATCTGCTCCAGAATAAATTGGCTGTGCTGAAACATTTGTAATTAAGCATGATAACCAATTACAGAAATACCTGGGGTAGTTCAGTGATTCGCTCTCCCACATCAGAGGTCTCCTAATCAATTTGAAATAACCAGACGCTGCTATACAAAATAAGCAAGATCACAGCGTTTGCTAATGAGTCTCAAAAATGGATTTCACCGCATGAAAATGTTCATTGTCAGGAGAAAGAGTGTTTTCAGAATCTTGCGGGTCATTTTCATTTGCATTTGATTGGAGAAAAGTCCTTTGTTCTTTTTTTCCCTTCTCACATCCTTTACAATACTACTTTTTTTTCCTGGTGATTTAGTATTTTTGTATCAGTGTGTTGTACCAAGCCCTAAAAACACACCAAAATAAATCCTTTTGTGCTGAAGTATATCGCTTAAATTATTACTGAATTTCACTCTGGTGAATGGTTTTCCTTGAATTTGACTTTGCAGATGTATGGCATGGAGTGAAACTGCCTGACAGAAGTTGCAGAGGTGGAACTCCGAAAGCAACAGGAAAGCCCCATGTTCTACCATGTACAACAGCTCTTCAACGATTCTCAACTGCAGCCTGAGAGATTTGAACAGTCATGGACAAACATTTTGAAGGCCACCAACCAAAATCTTGATAGACCTTTAAACAGGTGTAATAGCACATCATAAGCCTGATGAGTATCTGCCTTTTCACAGAAAAAGAACATGGGGAGAAGACACATAAACTTGAAAGAGGAGAGAACATGACACTTTTGACTTCTTACAGGCGACATTACTTAAGACAACTGCACATTTGCACTGGTCATTACCAGATCATGGGTGACCCATTCATAAATCTTTTGATAAGTTCATGGCTTAAATATTCTCTCCCAGATCACATTACAGGGAGTCGTGTGTCTCTCTCCTCTCTCTCTCTCTCTCCTTTCTCTTCTGTCCTAGGCTGTCCTACTATCATGCTCTCCATCACCCCTACGTCTCTCCTGCTACTCCCTGTTCTCACTTCGTTCTTCTCTCATAGCTGTTCTAGACCTACGTACATTCGCAAAGCCTGTATGCATGACTGAATGTGTTTCATCTCTTCACATCTCCCCCAGGACCATAAGAAGCAAAAGACATGTGCCCCAGTGTGTGCACAGTTTGGTCATTTCACAGTGCTTCTAACCATACCCTTTTTCTGTCACCTCTTTTACCAGAAAAAAAAAAAAAAAGGCCATGTTCACCAATAAATGTTTTACTCTGAGAGATACATAGTTTGTGGTAGATAATTCATCCAAAAAAGGTTTTTTACTTTTAAAAATTTTTGTCCCAAACTATTATCACAATTCTTGCTTATGTTTTTTTAACTTGAGAAAGTAATCAAATTTTCCCAGGCTAGGTAGGAAGCTATTCTTCAGATCCATTACGAGAAAAATGATCTATTGTCATTCTTGGTAAGTACTAGAGTCCCACATTTTTTGTTTTTGTTTTTGTTTTTGTTTTTGTTTTTGTTTTTGTTTTTTGAGAATGAGTGCAACTGGGGAGGGGAGCGGTAGAGGGAAAGGGACAGAGAGAATCTTTTAAGCAGGCTCCACACCCAGCGCGGAGCCCAACACAGGGCTCAATCTCAAGACCATGAGGTCATGACCTGAGCTGAAATCAAGAGTTGGATGTTTAACCAACTGAGCCAACCCAGGTGCCCCTAGAGTGCTATGTTTTTCTAAACACCTTTTGTAACATTCTTGAGTTCAATCCTTGAAATAGGTTGGTTTCTATTTTTGTCTTTTCTTCCTTTGCTTTCTAAATACTTTCCCTTCTCCCTTACTAACGGCAGAACACACACATACACACACACACTCCATAACATACACACACATGTATGTACACACACACTCCATAACACACACATACACACACACATAACACACACATACACACACACACACACTCCAAAGGAAACTAATAGAATATTAACAATTAAATGTAAAAATATGTAGTTTTGCTTCAGTGTTATTTTTTCAGCCCTTATCATATCTGCTTTCTTTGCATCTTTCAGGTATCAGCTCCAATGTCTACCTACTCCATAAAGGACCTTGCCTGACTATCCCTGATAAAGCTCATCTCCCTCCACACTGCCAGTGTTATTTCCATCACATAGATCTATTTTATATTCTTAATAGTGTTTCTCAGTATCTAAAATTATCCTTATTTATTTATGTGTATATGCATTTACATATAAATATATCTGTGTATATATGGTGTACACGTGTCTGTATACAATTATGTCTGCATACATGTGGGTACGTATATGCATATGTGTGTATATATACATATTTGTGTGTGTCTGTGTCTATGTGTGTGTAGCATTTCCAGAAAGTAGTCCCCAGTTTATTGTAAATTCCTCCAGAGACAGGAAGTTCAAGGTCAGCCACTCTTTATGCCTTTGAACCAGCTGTCCTACACCAGACTCCAGAAGCCATGAGAACTCGCTAATGTCTTTGTTTTCCATCTTAGAGTCTTACTCTCCTGTTGCCTGACACTCTACCTTGGAGTCTTACTCTCCTGTTGCCTGAAACTCCTCTTTATTTTGCAGTTCCCCTCTATGCTTTCCAAGTGTCCTTTACACCCGACACTGGAAACTGCTCCTCTGCTACTGAGGTCAGTTCTCTTCCTCACTGTAATCTCTACAGACCCTTATTAGATGCCACAGGAAAAGCCTCAGGCCAGTAGATCCCAGTCACTATGCCCTACCTCATCACTAACTCATGTATCCTTTTTTTTTAAAGAGCAGTTCTAGGTTTACAGAAAGTATTTAGAGGAGTGCCTGGGTGGTTCGGTTGGTTGAGCGTCCGACTCAGGCTCGGGTCATGGTCACGCAGTCTGTGGGTTCAGTCCCCGTGTTGGGCTCTGTGCCCGACAGCTCAGAGCATGGAGCCTGCTTTGGATTCTGTGTCTCCCTCTCTCTCTGCCCCTCCCCTGCTCATGCTCTGTCTCTCTGTCAAAAATGAGTAAACATTAAAAAAAAAAGAAAGCATATAGAGTTCCCATATACCCCCATCACCCCCCATCTCCCACACACAGTTTCCCCTATCGTTAATATCTTGCTGTGGTACATTGGTTACACATTTGTGGTAATATCTAGTGTGGTACATTTGTTACAATTCATGAACCTACACTGACACATCATTGTCACCCAAACTGCATAGTTTACATTAGGGTTCACTCTTGGTGTTATACATTCTGTGGATTTTGACAAATATATAATTCCATGTATCCACCATTATAATATCATACAGAGTAAGCAAAATAATAATATGGAAACCACTGTTCTAAAAATCCCCTGTATCCCACCTTCCATTCAACCTCTGCCAACCATTGATCTTTTCAGTGTTTCATGGTTTTATCTTTTCCAAAATGTGATATACTAGTGGCCCTTTCAGATTGACTTTTTTTCACTTAGCAAAATGCATTTAAGGTACTTCTGTGTCTTTTTTTTTTTTATGCTTTCTTTTTTTTTTATTTATATATGAAATTTATTGTCAAATTGGTTTCCATACAACACCCAGTGCTCATCCCAAAAGGTGCCCTCCTCAATACCCACCACCCACCCTCTCCTCCCTCCCACCCCCCATCAACCCTCAGTTTGCTCTCAGTTCTCAACAATCTCTTATGCTTTGGCTCTCTCCCACTCTAACCTCTTTTTTTTTTTTTCCTTCCCCTCCCCCATGGGTTCCTGTTAAGTTTCTCAGGATCCACATAAGAGTGAAACCATATGGTACCTGTCTTTCTCTGTATGGCTTATTTCACTTAGCATCACACTCTCCAGTTCCATCCACGTTGCTACAAAAGGCCATATTTCATTTTCTCTCATTGCCACGTAGTATTCCATAGTGTATATAAACCACAATTTCTTTATCCATTCATCAGTTGATGGACATTTAGGCTCTTTCCATAATTTGGCTATTGTTGAGAGTGCTGCTATGAACACTGGGGTACAAGTGCCCCTATGCATCAGTACTCCTGTGTCCCTTGGATAAATTCCTAGCAGTGCTATTGCTGGGTCATAGGGTAGGTCTATTTTTAATTTTCTGAGGAACCTCCACACTGCTTTCCAGAGTGGCTGCACCAATTTGCATTCCCACCAACAGTGCAAGAGGGTTCCCGTTTCTCCACATCCTCTCCAGCATCTATAGTCTCCTGATTTGTTCATTTTGGCCACTCTGACTGGCGTGAGGTGATACCTGAGTGTGGTTTTGATTTGTATTTCCCTGATAAGGAGCGACGCTGAACATCTTTTCATGTGCCTGTTGGCCATCCGGATGTCTTCTTTAGAGAAGTGTCTATTCATGTTTTCTGCCCATTTCTTCACTGGGTTATTTGCTTTTCGGGTGTGGAGTTTGGTGAGCTCTTTATAGATTTTGGATACTAGCCCTTTGTCCGATATGTCATTTGCAAATATCTTTTCCCATTCCGTTGGTTGCCTTTTCGTTTTGTTGGTTGTTTCCTTTGCTGTGCAGAAGCTTTTTATCTTCATAAGGTCCCAGTAATTCACTTTTGCTTTTAATTCCCTTGCCTTTGGGGATGTGCCGAGTAAGAGATTGCTACGGCTGAGGTCAGAGAGGTCTTTTCCTGCTTTCTCCTCTAAGGTTTTGATGGTTTCCTGTCTCACATTCAGGTCCTTGATCCATTTTGAGTTTATTTTTGTGACTGGTGTGAGAGAGTGGTCTAGTTTCAACCTTCTGCATGTTGCTGTCCAGTTCTCCCAGCACCATTTGTTAAAGAGACTGTCTTTTTTCCATTGGATGTTCTTTCCTGCTTTGTCAAAGATGAGTTGGCCATACGTTTGTGGGTCTAGTTCTGGGGTTTCTATTCTATTCCATTGGTCTATGTGTCTGTTTTTGTGCCAATACCATGCTGTCTTGATGATGACAGCTTTGTAGTAGAGGCTAAAGTCTGGGATTGTGATGCCTCCTGCTTTGGTCTTCTTCTTCAAAATTACTTTGGCTATTCGGGGCCTTTTGTGGTTCCATATGAATTTTAGGATGGCTTGTTCTAGTTTCGAGAAGAATGCTGGTGTAATTTTGATTGGGATTGCATTGAATGTGTAGATAGCTTTGGGTAGTATTGACATTTTGACAATATTTATTCTTCCAATCCATGAGCAGGGAATGTCTTTCCATTTCTTTAAATCTTCTTCAATTACCTTCATAAGCTTTCTATAGTTTTCAGCATACAGATCCTTTACATCTTTGGTTAGATTTATTCCTAGGTATTTTATGCTTCTTGGTGCAATTGTGAATGGGATCAGTTTCTTTATTTGTCTTTCTGTTGCCTCGTTGTTAGTGTATAAGAATGCAACTGATTTCTGTACATTGATTTTGTATCCTGCAACTTTGCTGAATTCATGTATCAGTTCTAGCAGACTTTTGGTGGAGTCTGTCGGATTTTCCATGTATAATATCATGTCATCTGCAAAAAGCGAAAGC
>NW_024421784.1:0-27223 GCF_014898765.1 Herpailurus yagouaroundi | reverse complement strand
AAAATAAAATAAAATAAAATAAAATAAAATAAAATAAAATAAAATAACTAAAATTACTGGAGTAACATGAAGACCTGCAGAAGCTATTGTTCAGAGATTTACTTTTTTTCTGGGAGATAAAATTTGCTTTTCCAGCTTCCCTCCCAATGTCTTGACAAAATAATGACAGGAATTAAGAACATAAAGCTTGTAACTGAATTGTAGCAATTTCTGTTTTGTAGACCTGACCTTAGATGGGACTGCTCTGCATATTATAAAGGCTAGTGTCTCTGAGGTCAGAGCTATTGGTAGTTTTATTTCCCAAATTTTTAAAGGTAATATGCTTGTTTCAGCAAGGCTCACTAATTTTGATTTCTAGTATACTGGCCTTGTCTCATAACTAAAAATATTTTTAAAAATTTAAAAACAGAACCCACCAAAATAATAAAAACGACTATTCAATGGTGATGCCCCTTTCTGGTTAACATGACTGAAAAGAAAGCTGGCATTGTCAAAAGATACTAAACAGCCATAAATGTTTTATCAGTTTCCAGGTGGGAATGATAAGCAACCTTTCACATACCCTTTCTCCTTTTTCTTTTCTTTTTTTTTTAATGTTTATTCATCTTTTGACAGTGGGGGTGGGGAGCAGAGAAAAAGAAAGAGACCTAGAATCTGAAGCACTCTCCAGGCTCTGAGCTGTCAGCACTGAGTCCCACTCAGGGCTCGAACTCAGCAACTGCAAGATCGTGACCTGAGCCAAAGTCAGATGCCTAACCAACTGAGCCACCCAGGCGCCCTCTTTCTCCTTTTTCTGATTATAATGCTTTTAGATTCCATTTAGGAGTGTGTCTAATTAATTTTTCCAGCTTAGCAAGACTGGCCCCAAGTCATTTCCTATTTCCTCTCTTGCTGTGAGCAGAGGCACATCTCTGTAGAAGCTTGTTGGTCCCAGTGATTATCTCCTCGGACTGAACATGTACAGGTCCAGCTTTGTACAGCTAGGAGGAAGTCTGCTAGGACTTCCTTAATAGAGGAACAAGCATTAATAGAGTGGTAATAAGCCAACAGGAGAGGTAACTTAGTAACAAAAGAGAACACCTCTGAAGCTTCAAAGTTCCTGAAAAACAAATGCAGCATGTATAAGATAGTCCTATTAAAAACGTAAGACTTTTTGATGACATTTTATAAAACAGAAGCCCAGTCTAGTGCCCTTTGTCTACTGTTTTAAAATCTTTATTGTTGAAATTAAAAGAAATTAAAGACAAAGGTCTGTTCTTTATTAAGAAAATAATTTAGACTACATCCATTTATTGACCTCATTACTCATTATACTTCCATTAAGGGCATTACTTTCCAATTGGCATATTGGTCAATTTAATGCTAAACTTTTGCTCAAAAAAGCATATGCCCACTTTTTTTTTAATTCAGGCTAAATTAAAATTATCTTATTTTGTCTTATATTTCTCTAAGCCAGTTTTGAAAATAGACTTTTTGGTACGTAACCAGGCCAATAAAACCTACCTACTATCCAAGGTCATTCTAATCCCTTCCCCTCCCCCACCCACCCCCCCCCCCCGCCCCCAAAAAAAAACACAAAAAAACAAAAAAAACTCTTACTTGTAGCCATGACACTATTGTGGTTTCCATTTTTCTTTTTTTTTTTTAATTTTTGAAATCTTCAATAAATTGACACCAGTATAAAAATAATACATCAAGTGATTATTAAACACACTTAAAATGATGTGATTTTTGTGTTTTTATTATGATATTTTATAGTACTCAGCTCAAAAGTCAAGAGTGGGGGCTGTATCTCATTTTTTATAAATATGTTGAGGATTTGACTGCATCATTCCATTACAGGTACTGATGTCAAAAAAATCACCATTTGATCACTTTAAACTTCACATATATAAGTAAAACAAACTATTAACTTAATGTGCACAGATATCTCACTGCCTTGCATGCAATAATTCATGTATTGCCCTAAAACAGAGTTCAGCACTACTTACACTTCTTGAAGAAACACACAGGTGGGACAAAGAGGTAGTTTGTAACACCTAAAGCTTCTCTCTTAATACCCTCCTATTAACCCCCCCCCCAATTAAAAAACACCAACCCAAAAAACATAAAAGTTATTTGTGTGCTTTGCAAACACCGCTTCAGGAAATGGCCCCAAACTCCTCTTTCCAATTGTATTTCCAGTATTAAAATGCTGATGGGCTTAGAGCTATTCAGAGATCCCAATTCTCCTTCCAGCCTGTAGGAGGGGGGTGGTACTTCCTGCCCACCTGGCTGATGTCTGTCATAGGACTTGCTTTGGCCAATGAAAGATGAGTACAAAGGATAAATGTCACTTCTCAGAAGAAATTTAAATTTTTTTTTTTAATTTTATTTTTGTGACACAGAGAGAGACACAGCACGAGCAGGGGAGGAGCAGAGAGAGAGGGAGACACAGAATCCGAAGCAGGCTCCAGGCTCTGAGCTGTCAGCACAGAGCCCAACGCAGTGCCTGAACTCACCAAGGGTGGGATCATGACCTGAGCCCAAGTCAAACACTTAACCAACTGAGCCACCCAGGTGCCCCTCCCAGGAGAAGTTTTCAGTCCGCATTCTCTTTTATGTCCAGATGGAGCCTCCATTAGTTTGGCACCTGAGTGACCACACTGAACAGTGCCTCCCCTCTGTCAATCCCCAATGAACATGTGGCCTGAAGGAGAAAGAAATTTCTGTGGTATTAATCCACTGAGATTTTAGAACTTTTTTTTTAACTGCCACTTAACTTAGTGTATCCTAACACACCATCTCATAGAGAACCATGAGCATCTTACCAGAGACAGCCAAGTTAGCCATCATCACTACATGTTTATTCAAAATAACATAAATCAACTACCCCTACAAATCTCTAAAAGGCCATTATTCTTTCATTGTAAAATCTAATTCATGAGTATTTTAAAAGATGCATTGCTGTTCATTAAAAATAGCTATTTTTTTATTACAGTGAGGTTTTCAGTGGTCATAAAAATTTGAAATAGTAATTAACGGTAATAACATTTACATAGCACCCTAAAACAGTTTAAATTCATGTTTTATGTTAATTTCATTGTAATTGAGGGAGGTCTGATTAGAAGTTTCTCAGTTTTATTGTGCATGTTGTATAGGGAATAACATGGCAATCCCTATGTAAACATGATTGCAATGGCAGAGTCAGTGAGAATATTAGCCTGAAATGTTTAAAAGAAAATTAAATACTATATCAAAAAGAGAAAATTATTTTATTTTAGATGCTCAAATGCATTTTCTGTAAGAAAAAAAAATAACCGCATATTTGACTACTTGTCAGAATCCTAGGAATATCGCAGAGAAATCATTTGGAAATTAAAGAACATCAGCTCGAGGTCTCAGTATACACTCACAAGAGATGACAGCAGTGCAAATCCCTGCTCAATGTGTGGCTTCATCCGGCTGCTCAGCAAAGGGAAATCATGAAGAAAGTCACAAAATGCTCTCACCTATGAACCATTAGTGACGACAGTGTCATGAAGTGACCGAGCATTCCATGAAGCTGGACAAATGACACTTCTCAGGTGGTTTGGGACATGTAATTAATGGAGAAATGTGTGAACTTGAGGAAATACTAGGATGCAGAGTCATCAATATTATTTACAAATTCAGTAGAGGAAGGATCATAGTTTTTTGGCAAATAGTAGTCCTATATAAGTGTACGTGTATGTGTGAGAGAGAGACAGAGAGAGCACACAAGCACACATGTTCTATGTAACAACAGACCATTACCGGACAAGTATCTACTGAGGACTTATTGTGAAAGTTTCTAGACTTGGCAGTATGGACAATACAAAGATGTTTGAAAAGCACCCCATGGTCTCCAAAACTTTACAGCCTAGGCCATACCAAACATTCTAAGCCTTAGAAGCATAATGCATATCTGCTAGAGCACTTTGCAACCAAGCCCATGCTCTGATTATTGTAGAATTAATAAATACTTAGTTGAATGAACAATGGCTGAGAATGAATTCCATCAATATATTTTTTATACATAAACTTCAATTTCTGAAAGCTTGCCATTCTTCATTTGGGATATTGACAAAGCCCCCTGCAATATAGGGTTTCTCTAATTTATAACATGATTAATTTGTTACAGAAATATTGTGACAATTTTATAATAATCATGATAGTGCAATTTAAAGTATTAACTGAGGTGCCTGGCAGGCTTAGGCAGTGGAACATGTGACTCTTGATCTCAGGATTGCGAGTTCAAGCCCCATGCTGGGTGTACAGATCACTTAAAAATAAAATAAGTTATTAACCAATGCCTGGTATAATAGAAAAGTGAATAGTTGAGTTACAAATATCCAAGAGGGCAAAAGGAGCTAAGAGAATCATAATTCTAAGCAAAAACACTCAAATAAAATATCTTACAAGGTTTCGAGTCAGCTCATTTTACTATTAATTTGAAACAGTGGCAACAAATATTTGATAGCTTAGTCTTTAACTCATTGAGTATTTCTATATCTAAAAATACAATAAGGAAGTCCACATTTATCAAGTCTCAACCATATAACAGATGGCATGTATATATATACATACATGTATATTTATTTATATATTATCCCATTTACTCCTTACCCTAGCCTTGTGAAAACTAACACACACTATGAGGATGTTTTAGGTTGCAGATAATTAATGCACCAAACCAAATCACAGAGGTTTTGGCATAAAGTTTTATTATCTCATGTATCAAGAAGGCTTCACTGGGTAATTCTGGTTTTCTTTTTTTTCTTTTTTTTTTCTTTTTTTTTTTATATATGAAATTTATTGTCAAATTGGTTTCCATACAACACCCAGTGCTCATCCCAAAAGGTGCCCTCCTCAACTCATCTTTGACAAAGCAGGAAAGAACATCCAATGGAAAAAAGACAGTCTCTTTAACAAATGGTGCTGGGAGAACTGGACAGCAACATGCAGAAGGTTGAAACTAGACCACTTTCTCACACCATTCACAAAAATAAACTCAAAATGGATCAAGGTAATTCTGGTTTTCATCAATGTCCTCAAAAACCTAGATTTTGTTCAAATTTTCTCTGAGCCATACTTAGTATATCAACTTTGTCTTCATGGTTTCAGATGCCATCCCTGTTATCTGCTGTTCCAGGAAGGCACAAAAACTTCCAATAGAGGGGCGCCTGGGTGGCTTAGTCAGTTAAGTGTCCAACCAGCTCGGGTCATGATCTCACCCTTGTGGGTTCGAGCCCTGAGTTAG
The DNA here is from genome assembly GCF_014898765.1 of Herpailurus yagouaroundi. Lineage (NCBI taxonomy): Eukaryota > Metazoa > Chordata > Mammalia > Carnivora > Felidae > Herpailurus > Herpailurus yagouaroundi. Next base: position 21,963 of record NW_024421784.1, on the reverse strand, counting down.
ACTGTGTACTGACAGCCCAGAGCCTAGAGTCTGCTTAGGATTCTGTGTCTCCCTCTCTCTCTGCTCCTCCCCTCCTCACACTCTGTCTCTCTTTTTCTCTCAAATATAAATAAACATAAATTTTAAAAAAAAAGCTTCCAACAGAAAAGGAGGAGAGGTGACTCTTTCTGTGTTCTTTTGTCAGCAGGAAAATCCCTCTGAGAAGCCTTGCAGCTCACTGAGCCTCCTTCTCCCCCATATCTCACTAGCTCCTGGACCACATGCCCATCCCTATACCTTTCAATGGCAAAGTGACTGGTTCAGATGGTTATGAATTAGCAGATGTCCAGGGCCTCCTCTCTGAGCACATGGCCACAGAGGAAACAGTGAACACAACTCATTCGAAATTAGAAATCAGCCAACTAACCACAAGTTGGACATGGGAGGTAGGAAACTAAGAATGTCTGTAATAGAATATTCTTATTCATGCATAGCTAACCCTATTACTCACAGATTCCTTATTTGCAAATTTCCTTACTCACTAAAATTTATTTGTAACCCCTAAATCAATACTTATATACTTCTGTGGCCATTCACAGACATGTGTGGAGCAGTGAAAATTTTGAGTCACCCGACATGACCCCATCCCCAGCTGAGGTCAAACAAAGTGATGTTCTACCTTCTCATTTCAGCTCTCACACTGAAAACAGGTTTTCTTTTCACAGTCTATTTAGTGCCATGATTTTTGCATTTTGTGCTATGTTGGTTATTTCACTACTTTAAATGGCCTCCAAGAATAGTGCTGAAATGCTGTCTAGTGTCTAGTGCAAGAAGGCTGTGATGTGCCACATAGAGAAAATTTGTGTGTTAAATAAGCTTCATTTAAGCATGAGTTATAATGCTGCTGGCCAAGAGTTCAATGTTAATCAATCAATAATATGTATTAAGTAAGCTTTTTCCTTTTTTTTTTTTTTAATTTGAAAGAGAGAGAGAGAGAGAGAGAGAGCATGCAAATGGGAAACAGCAGCAGAGGGGGAGAGGGAGGGAGAGAGAGAGAACCTTAAGCAGGCTCCACACTCAGCATGGAGCCCAACATGGGGTTCAATCCCATGACCCTGAGATTATGACCTGAGCAGAAATCAAAAGTCAGACTCTCAACCACCTAAGCCACCCAGGCGTCCTTTTAAGTAAGCTGTCTTTAAGCAGAAACACACATAAAATGAGGTTATATATTGATCTGTTGATGAAAATATATGACCAGAGGTTCACATGAACCTAATCCTGTATTTCTCCTGTAAGCAATGGTTCAATATTCACGAATTCAGTGTTTGTGACAACTTCCAGAATAGAACTACTGCAAATGATAAGAATTGACCAGGTAATGAAACTAAGATATAACTGGGTCATAGTAGCCACAGTCAGACATAAGTAGCAGGCCAGACCTCCAATCCAAATCCTATCAACACTGTTAAGGACTTTGGAATTTATCATGAGAACAATGACAAGACATTGAAAGGTTACAATACACCATAAATAGATGTGTATTTCTAGAGCACCATTCTAGATACAATCTAGAAAATAAACTTGAAGAAGATTGAATTCAGGGAGACCAGGTCAGTGGGCTATTGCAATAATCCAGGCAAGAAGTGATGATGAGGGATGAGTGGAGTAGGAAGCCATGATAAGGGTTCTGTGCCAACAGATGTGGTTCTGAGCCTCACATGATGTAAAGACTGGTCACCAAGAAAGGATGTAAGAGTAATAGAGTAAAAACAAGAACAATGAAGTTTAAGAGGGAAAATGGTGCAGAATAGAAATAAAAAGAGAAGGATCCAACTTCAAAATATTGCTGGGTACAAGCTAAGCTTGGCCCAATTTCAGATTCTCATCTGAAAATCTTAGCAAAAACCTAGTTCACAGCCTCTATTAATATTAGGGCATTAAATTTTAATAAGTGGAAAATGGAATTCATAAGGCTTCAGTTTCATCCAATAGGGAGTTGACCAGTTGTCTGTGATTTTACACATCTCCTGGTAGAAACAGAGTTACAAATGCAGACCTGAGCATTGAGATACATCATGTAAATGTGTGACTCTCCCTGGAGGACTTTCTGTCCCCAAAGTGATGATTGAATTACAATTGCGTTATAAATATGATAGTCCCATCTGTGATCAACATTAAATTTTTCTGATGTAGTATTTAAAGTAAAATTTATCCCAAACCCCCAGAAGCCCTCAAAACTATCACACATTTGAATGCAGGTAAGTAAAATAAGAATTATACTTCTTAATTTTTACTATCGTGTCACATTTCAGTTGGAACATTTTGGAATTTGAAATTTTATCTAGTCTCAATGGAATTATAGGAGAGAAGAGAAGGGAGAGAGAGAAAAATGGCCATGCTAGAAAACGGCCATGCTAGAATGTTAGAGCATATTAAGTTCTTTTGTCTATCACACATTGATGTCCAGTGCATTGGCATTCCTAGTTCTCTTTTTTTTTAAGTTTATTTATTTATTTTTGAGAGAGAGAAGATGCAGGAGAAGCAGCGAGAGAAAGAGAGAGAATCCCAAGCAGACTCTGCACTGTCAGCACAGAGCCTGACACGGGGCTCGAACTCACGAACTGTGAGATCATGACCTGACCTGAAACCAAGAGTTGGACACTTAACCGACTGAGCCACCCAGACATCCCTGCATTCCTAGTTCTTATGAGATGTGACTAATCTTAATTGTCTCCTAATAAGAATACTGTACTAGGCTTTACAATATCCAAATAATTAATGCTAATATACAGCCACAGGCAAAACTTTCCATGCTGTGCATTTGGACCATGTGCTAGATGTTTTACATAAATGACAGGCACACACTTGAATAACCCACCGTACTATAATCCTTTAAAGTAAGAGGCCTTCAAAGAAGCTATGAGGCCTCATCTTTCAACAAGTTCATTAAAACCTTTCAGATATACTCCGTTTAAAAGATGATCAATAAAATTAGAAATAAAGGAATTATTTTAGAATATTTTCCAGTGTTGAAATTAAAAAGAGACATACAGCAAACATTATTCAATTTGATTCCTCTTACCATTGACTATTCTGCAAATGACTTGCGTCAAGTGTCCCAAAACTAGAATGATATTTTTCATATTATATTTGTCAACATAAACACTAGCTGTTATAATAGATAAGCCCCGACTTCTCTGTGGCTTAACATAGGAAGTTTATTTTTCACAGCGGAATTAGTGAGGGTGTTCTTAGTTGGGCAGTCTTCCACATGGCCTCACTTCCCGTCCTTCTTCCACCTTTCTTGGACACCGCCTCTTCCAGGAACCAGGAGTTCTCTTCATTCAGCGGATGGATACTGAGACTATGGCCATGACTCACCTGTCTCTTAATCACACTGGTCTGGAATTCACTTCTCTTACATTTCATTGTTGAAAACTAGTCACACAGCCCCACCTACAAGGGCAAAGGAACTGGAAAACACAGTTGCTGGCTGGGCAGCCACACTGCCCAGCACCATTCTACACTGAACAGGGTCCATAAACTGTTCAATTAGGTGTCTCTGTCACATGTACCATTTGCATTTCTTGTCAATATCTTTTGCCTTTAAAGATCTAAACTTGGTGGGGCACCTGGGTGGCTCAGTCAGTTAAGCATCCAACTCTTGATTTCAGCTCAGGTCATGATCTCACAGTCTATGAGTTTGAGCACTGCATCTGCACTGTCAGTGCAGAGAGTACTTGGGATTCTCTCTCCTCCCCCCCACCTTCCCCTACTCTATTTATGCACACATGCTCTCTCTTTTTCTTTTTCTCTCTTTCTCAAAATAAAGAAATAAACTTGAAAAAATCTAAAATTGGTTATAGTGGGAGTCAAATCATCATACACAATTCCATATGCAAAGAATCTTTTTTGTTACAGAACAGAAACATTTGTTATGCCTCTTCTGTAATACTAAAGTAGACTTCAATTGCAACTAGATGTTTATACCAAATAGAGCTAATACAAAGAATAATTTAAAATTGGGATGAGAATAATTTCAGGATATACAAAGAGTATTCACCCTTTGCCACTCCATTCTTTACTACCCTTGTAAGTTTTAGGTTTATGATGAAGCCTGTTTCCGCATTTTCTAAAACAAAAAGCATAGAAATGTTGGGTACTGCTGGAAGAGTCTTTGATCCATCACAGCCTCCGCATTTTTTAGGCTGAGGTACAGAAGGATAATGGCCTTGTTTACTTACATTTTTTCAGATCTTAACCAAATTGCTAACTGAGATTCATACTGACATACCCAGGCTCCACTGTTCAAAACAACACCATTTGCTCTAAATACAACTTGAAGCAGTTGTGAAATCTAAATCTTAGCTTTTTTGTACACCTTAAACACAAGGTTCTATATGAATTATATATCCATCAAATGGGAAAAATTTAAATAAATCTTATTTTTTCCCCACTGCTACAGAAATTACTCATGAGTCAAGGAAAGTAAGTGATTTTACTTTGATTTCAAATAAATGGAACAGTAATATGACAAGATTTTGTGTGAACTATAAACTTAAGAATTACCTTGATATAATCCTAAAGATGTTTTAAGAAAACAAAGGGAAAAAAGTCCCATTTATGATGAGACAAAGAACTCATAGAGGCATAGGAGAAAGGAAATAACATGACTTTGGGCTCAAAAGAAATTATGCTGAACTTTAGCGAAGGGATCAGAATAGAAGAAATGATACAAAAATACTGGTGACCAGACTGCCATGATTAATAATGTTCTTACTCCTGAAGGCCAATTAATTGACACAATAATTCTTTTAAAAGCATGGTAATGATGCAATGAAGTAAAGAGGATGTTTCTTATGAGTACTTTTATAGACAGCTGGTAGGTGACATCAGGTAAGGATTAATGAGCAACTCAATACCGATGGACAGACAGCATAAAGTGAACAGAATATGAGACAAAACATCTTCATCCTTGTGTGGAGGTTTATCTATAGTTCAAACGGAACTCAGATTTACCAGAAAACAGGGGTCAACCTTAAACTATAATTTTGCCACTTTCACATTGTCCTGAAATTATCTCAAGCCTTAATCAGAAAATCTGGAAGAAGAAATTTCTATAGAATAATGAAATTCTTCCTCCCTATATGCTCTTTTCAGTGGGACCACATGACGCCTCCTTATAGTCCCCATCTAGTACATAGCGTGCACTGAATGGAATACATTCAGGTTAGAAATTGCATTTATCAGGTATCAAGATAATATTTCTTTAACAGCACCATTTGGCATGCATTTGTTTTTAATTTAGAATGAGTTTAAATTAATTTTGTCTTAAAATTTTCATGCCACTTTCTGGGATGTTTGAAGCTACCCTGGAGGGCAGTAAAACCAGAGCTGGGAATCACAGTTTCCGTCTTTAGAGAGAAAGAAGCAATTTCCATAATTCCAGAATCATTTCATTAGTGGGTACGTATGGTCTGAATTTTCAAATCTATGGAACTGACCATATGTTCCCTCTCCTCTGAAAAAAACAAAAAAAAAAATTGTGGCAAATTGCCACTATCCAACATGGGAAGAATTGAAGGTATATAATAACAAGGAATTATAAATATAAATATAAGGGCACTTCATTATGCATATTACTTAACATAAATGTATAGTCTCTGTGTTAATTACAAAGCTTTCTTCCTCCTAAAGTTATAGAGTAATGGATCCCATCTTAGAGTTACCAATAGGTCAGCCAAAAGGAAGTGACTGAGAAAGAAAAATGGATTGCAAAATAGTTACTATGATCTACTGAAAAGAGTTCCTCCTCAGTATAGCCACATTACCTGTGGTTTTTATTTTGTGGATTGTTTATAGGACATCAGATTCCAGTGGTGGCAATATTCACTGGGGACCAGATTCACTCCTTAGGTTCAAATTAACAGCACAGTCTTACAGATTTCTAGAGAAAGATGTATAATGCTGTCAAAAGCACAGCATATTGTTAAATCATGTGTTAAAATAAGATCCAGCAGTCACAGTAAAAAAAAAATTCAACTGTAATTGTGCAATGGAAATATTATTTGTAAAAAAAAAATGCACATTGTTTTCCAAAACAAAATATGCTCTCTATTCACCATTTTTGTATTAAGCTGTTTTAAAAGCATTCTTGCATGGAATTCATGGAATTCAAAGCAATTTTCACACCTGATCTGAAAGCGCACGACATCCCTGGAAGTTCAGGAAGATAAAATGATATATTTTTTACTATTTTATAAAAAGAAAGGCAGTTAGCAGATAGATTATGTGGGTTATCCAAAGTCACAACATAGAAAAGTGGCAGACCCAAGAATCAAACTTCTAACAACCAATTCTGTCACAGAAAGGGGCTATCAGGCGTACATGTGGTCTGATGTACACTTTCACCTTTCAACATGTCTAAAACATGCTTGGCCCAGGCAAACAGAACCCTAATTCATTCTTACATTTGCAAGGTAATAAGCCTAAAATGAATTAAAAGGCATATCATGCCATGGCCTTGGGAAAAAACATCCTCTCTCATTGCCATTACAGAGAGAGATGAAATCATATCAAAGTAAGCTAGACAGTTAAAAGGGAATAGGAAATAAAAAGGAAGTGGCCAAGCAGTGCTGGTGGCAGCTGTCTGAAAGGGAACATCAGCAGGATCAAATAACAGAACTTTCTTAGTTGATTCTTGAAAGCACAAACTCAAAAAAAAAAAAGAAGAAGAAGAAAGAAAAAAGGAAAAGAAAGAAATTTAAATTTAAAAAATCATACACACGCCATTATGCTGAGTCTAAATACACATCCACACATACTCAGTTTAGTTTTAGAAAGTGTAATGGTGAGCTTCTCACAGGCACACCAGATTAAGCACCAAAATTAAATGTCTTTGAAGTCAGTGTAGACAGACACTTGCATGGCCTCGCTTGAGATGAGCTGAGAGCTCACATCCCTTCATGTCTGGCATGGGGCCTGAAATCTCCAGGAAAGCCATTTCTGAGGATTCCCAGCTCAAATGCAAATATGTGACAAGGGAGGAATAACTTTAATCTAGATTTACCCATTAATACAATAGTTTGTATCTGGGAAAGAATCTGGTATGGTAAAAACTCTGGAGGGAAAAAGGAAAGAAGAGGTCCTAAGGAATTTATTGCACCTGGAAAGGGAAAGCCCTGCCACTGGGAAGCTCAGCAAATTGCTCTGTTCAGTTGAAAGACTATGAATTTATGAAGCCTAGAGAACAGCCTGCTAGGCGGCACAATGACAAATTTTAAAGTTCTCAAAGGGCTCCAATGTTAAGTAATTGTCTAACTGTATACAATTGATTACATTTTTTTAAATCTTTTGAGTTCCTCCTTCCTTTCCACAGACCCTGTTGAGGCCATTATACATCTGGATCCTGCCTACCTTCCAGACTTCATGTTCTATCTTTTTCCTCTGCATTAATCTCCCTTCCCTGTAACATACACCCCACATTACAGTCGCACCAAGTTTCATAAATTCACCATACTTTATCTCTGGAAATTCACCCACAGTTCCTTCTGCCTAGATTTCATGTGCAAAAAAGCAAAAAAAAAAAAAAAAAAAAGAAACATGCATTTGGCAGTTTATACTGATTGTTCAAGACTCAACTAACAAGACTCAACTGACATTCCTCCAGGAAGCCATCTCCCAGGACACATAATGTGTTTCTTTTACATGTTCCAAGTGCACCATATACAGACGGGTCCCAGTTAGAACTTTATCGTACAGAGTACTTCAGAAAACTGGACAAAAACAACTGTAGACCAGTTACACTCTAATCACTGCACCAACTGACTTACATAGTTCAAAATACACAAAAAGAACTGAAGAAGGTTCCCAATAAAAAGCAACGCAGCATCCATAATTCAGGTAATCAAAGTAAAAGAGCTCAACCTTAAAAACGGAATCAAAATGCTCGCAAAAGACCCCACGTACAAGAGAGATCCTATGAAAGTTCTTAGTCTGTTTCCAGAACCCAGTCTTAATCAGTTAAAATAATTAGCCAGGGGTAAAGGTAAGGGTGCTTTTTAATTCACCATACATGGACCCTGGTGACAAGAGAAAGAAAATTACAACACATAGCTTAAAGCTGAGCAAAACATAAGGTTTTTCCACCTGTTGTACAAAGCTTTTCTTCCCTAGAAGAGCATATTTAGCCCACTAGTTGCTCAAAAAGGAGGAAGAGGATTATTTTGACCTTTGAATTAAAAATATCGGCTTGATGGGGCACCTGGGTGGCTCAGTGGGTTAAGCATCCACCTTCAGCTCAGGTCATGACCTTGCAGTTCATGAATTCGAGCCCCTGTGTGAGGTTCTATGCTGACAGCTCAAAGCCTGGAGCCTGCTTCGGATTCTGTGCTGCCACACCCCCATTCATGCTGTTTCTCTCTCTCTCTCTCTCTCTCTCTCTCTCTCTCTCTCTCTCTCTCTCAAAAAATAACCATTTAAAAAAAATTTTTTTTATATCAGTTTGAAGCTGGACCTCTAACTTGAAAGTAAATAAACCAATAGAAGCAAGAGCAAATAGCAGTTCACTTTGAAAATAATTAGCTGGAACAGCTGGACTATCAAAGTGACCCTTTTTTCAGGAACAAATCTGAGAAACTATAAAATATTCTAAATTGTTTAATTAGGCCTTTGGTTCTCTAAACAGTTAAGTGTGGGTTTTTATTATGCTTCCATGATGGCAGCCTTTTTTCTCCTATACTTGGTAGCATATCCTGTGTACCTAGGAAGAAATAATTGTAAATTAGTGAATACATTAGAATGTATTCTAATTATAGAGAATGACGTAGAAAAGGAAAGATACAATGACCTTTTATTTCTGATTCTGAATTTGACTGTACACAGTCATTTAACTTAACTGGAATTCTAGTCAGCCTGTTTTAGTTAGCATAGAATATTCTGGTTAGCATAGAATGGATAGATCATGACTTGTAACCAACCACTGAAATAAAACTAAGTCAGGTGAAGGCATTAGAACACTCATTACTACTGGTGGTTGCAATATTTGAAATGCACACGTAAATACTATGTCTATTATTGGGTCTATTTTTTTAAGTATCAATAGACTCTTCTACAAAATATTTCATTTCCTCTTCACAGGAAGTAAACGGAACTGCCAATATGTGTGAGAAGTAAAAGCTTCTTGAAATTTTGTTATGAAGGCCACCGAGAAGAGTTAGCTATTGGATGACCTTCACCCATTGAAGACTCTGAATATCTCTGCTTTTCAAGTAGTTTTCTGTATCTACGGACACCATCCGAGCTGGAATTAATAGCCTGAACATAGGCATGATTTAATCAAAATGTCCTTGGTGCCTAGTCCAGCATTTCAATTTAAGAATTGAAATCCAGTTTCTGCATTTTAAAAATCAAATCCATTCTCCACGGAGAATTTTTACAAAACATCTTGGCACCTGCAATGCTGAAAATAGATCCAGCCCTATTTAAGAGAAAGTAACAGCAAATCGGGGATTTGTGTGATGGCAGTAAAATGCAGTTAAGTGTGGTCGTGCCAGGTTTTAGTCTAGAGACAGGGGGTTTTTATAGCACATTATAAACTCCTGAAACAGGAGGTTATTAGAGGATCAGTTCCCTAACTGTGTGGTTCTAGCAGGCTCTGCTCTGTTGCACTCTTTATTCTCCTGCTGGGAGCTCTGTCTTCTGAGGTGCGGAGCACATCCATCAGCCTTTTTCAGCTGTTAAGGCACTTCATTTTTTCCGGTGTTCCCTTCAACTTATTCCCTTGCCTCTGCCCCCGTGGACTTGAGAGATCTACAGTTCTCTTTGGCCTCTTAACAGGCATAATGGATCACCAGCTGAACCATCACCACATAGCCCTTCTTGCTAGGAAATTATTTCTCTCTTGCTTCAAATGTTCTTTCCTTTCACTTGGCAAATCCCTTTGCTGCTGTTCTTGCTGTGTGTTGCCTATATGCAAAGAGAGAAAACTTGGTCAAGAATGCTGACTTGCCTCTTGAAGTTGTCTCTTGAGTATTGGTCCTTTAATCTTTTCCAACAGAAAATGTGAAAATACTTGCTTAAGAAAAATAAGTGTTATTATCATCTGGTCTCTATTATTTGTGACCCTCATAGAGTATTATTCAACTATTTGGAAAATTAGCTCTATTTGTCTTTTTAGAACCCTCTCATTGAAAGATACTTTCCTAAATACAACATTCTGTTTTAGGGAAAAAAAAAAGAAAACACTAAATTTTATAAAATTAGCAATAAAAAGTAGCAAAAAGTAGCAAAATCCACAAAAAGAAGCAATCTCAAACTCCTGAGATTATCAGTCATCTTTCTGTACTAATGCCCACATCTGTTCCACACTAATGTCATTAATTAATGATGATCTTGCTGATCTAATACCTCCTGAAAGAACTACGTGCTAGTAGAAACATCACTGGGTTGGGGGATAGAAGACCTAAATTCCAGTCTCAGATCTGGGTGGAACTAATCAAATGGCTTTGAGCAAGCCACCTAAATTCTTGGGGCCTCAGCTTCCTCAACTGTACTAAGAACAGGTTAGAGTAGATCACTGTGATCCATTCTAAGATTGGTACTCTATGAGGAAACTTAAACTAGCTTCTCCTTTTTTTAATTGTCTGACTGTGTCCTTTATTTTCCTTATGGGCTCCATTTCCTGTTCCTCTCTATACATGTTATTTCCTTTCCATTTTTCTCTTTTATTTCTTCCTTGTAAGCTATTCTCTTCCTTCTCTCTATCCACAGACCATCCTTATAAAAGCCACTTAGGTTTCAGAAGAGCCCTGAATACAGAAGTCTCTTCATTCTCAGATATGAGGCCCTATTGGCTCTCTACAGGACCAAAGTGAAGGTCCCTTGATAATCAAACCTAATCTCACCTATAAAGTAGTCCTTTAGAATTAAGCAAGGTCTTGTGATCAAAGCAGGATTTAGGTGCAGGTTACAGTGATCAATTCTCTCCCTCCACATCATCCGAGGATTGAAAATTAGGACAAATCATTATATTCTCCATGTTTCTCTCCTTGCCTCTTTCTACCCTTTTCTTACTCTCTCTCAATTTCTCTCTCTCTCCCTCATACACACACACACACACACACACACACACACACGCACATACACACCCAATTACACTAAAAAAAATCATGTAAAATGAGACCATGAAAACTAGTCTTTATATGTTGCTTAATGTATGTATGTAATATATGTATCTTTTACTTGTTTTTCAAAAATAAACAGGTTTTTTTTATGTTTATCAATGTTTAATCATAAAATAATTGGAAAATGTCAAAATGGATAAAGGAAAACCAACGTGATAACTAACATGATGATAACATTATTTCAGATGCTGCTAGTGAGACAAAATCACTATTTACAATTTAGAGCATAATCTTCTCAGTTTTTCTATACATAAAGTTCTTTTCTTACAAACATTACATATGCTATTCATAGTATTTTATACCCTATTTTTTCCAACTGAAAATATATCATGGGTCTCTTTTGATATCCATAGATATGTGCCTTCTCATGACTAAGTACTATTTCACTTTATAAATGTGTATGAATTATTTAGCATCCCCAGTTTATGAATAATTAGTAGCTTTTTTCCTAATGTTTTCTATTAAGAAAATACATTCTAATAAATAAAATTTTTTCTATTACAAATTTCATCTCTACATAATTTATGTTTCTTGAACTATTTCAAGATGAAAAATTCCTGGAAGTGAAACTTTTTCAACAAAGGGTATTTGTGTTTTAAAGAGTTTTAGTCTATAATGTCAAATAACTCTCCAAAGAAACTTATCCAATTTTGATCCCAGTAAGAAAGTATAAAATAAAAAGCACATACACACACATTCTTGCCTACCTTGGATATTGTTAATTGCTTTAATTTCTAATTTTGTTGAAATATGAATTCATTTGATTACAAATGAGATTAATATCCTTCCATATGTTAATTGGCCATATCATGTCTTCTTCTGTGAATGTTTCTCTATTCATACCAAGAATATTAGCTCTTTTATTTTATATATTTTGCAGGTGTTTTTCCAGGTGGCTGTTTGTCATATTGTGATTGCCAGGGAGCATGTTTACTTTTCACATACTCCAGTCTAGCAATAGTTTTTTCTGTCTTCTTCACTTTGGTGCCATACTTAAAAACACTTCACACAGAACAAGATTACATAACTATCTGCCTACATTTTCTTTTGTTCTTTTTCATACTAAAACATTTAATGCATTTGGAATTCAATTAGTATATGATGTAATTTTTTAATCAAATGGTCAGCAGGGTGTCCCAACAAACTGATGATAGCATCTACCCTTCCCTCCACTGTATTAAAATTCCACTTTTATCACACACTTCAGTATTATACTTCTGGGCCTCTATTTTTGGCACTTCCAATCGAGCGTTAATCTGTATATCTCTACCTATACCACGCCATTCCTATCACTACAGCATTCTATTATATGTTAATACTCAGAAAACATGTCTCCTCTCACTATTCCTTTTTTTATGTATTTCTCATATATTTCTTCATCCAAGTTAACTTGAGAATCATTTGCACTTTCAAAAAACTATCCAGTGCTGTCTTTAAAAGAAAACGAATAAAACGAATTCACTAAAGTGGAAATCAGATTGAATTATCTGAAAGAGTTGAGAGAAATTTTGACATAGTAGAAAGAGCCAAAACTTGCTCTTACGGTTTGACTCTCAACTAAAGCTATAAATTTGGCAAGTTTTTTAGCCTCTCTGAACCTGATCTTCATCTACAGAATGGAGCTAATAAAACCCACATGTACTGACATCTGACATGCCTTTTTGGACACCCATCACTGGAACCTAGTTCCTAAATTTGGAGCATTCTTCACCTAAAAATTCTTGTGAGAAGTACTGAACCTCTATAGAAAGCTAATGATGCCAAGTACTCACTCCTCCACCTCAGTCAAGAGTCTGCCAGTCTTAGGCACCCACCCCAGTTTTAAATCAGCAGCTGGTGAAACAAGAAAAATGGTCCATGAGGAAGAATCTCTGGCTGTGAAGGCAAAATTAGCACTTGCTGTAGTAGCAGCAGCAATAGTGTCTCTGATGCAAACCCAGGTAAGCAGCAGTGGTGTTCTCCCAGAACCTGGTTTAACAGGTGTCCCAGGGATTCCAGAAGGCTCTCTAAATCCTTTCCTGCTTAAGCCAGCTATAGTTGGTTTCTGTTGTTTGCAACTAAAACCCATGCCCAAGGTGCCTGGGTGGCTCAGTCAGTTAAGAATCCAACTCTTGATCTCAGCTCAGGTCTTGATCTCAGGGTCATGAGTTGAAATCCCATGCTGAGCTTCACACTGGGTATGGAGCCTCCTTAAAATACATACATACATACATACATACACACACACACACCCTGGGCTGTTTGAGCAATGAAATAAGAGAAACCATGCATCCTCAACATTCTCAGGACATTCTCTTTCTATTGACCTCCCTCTATACGCTGACCTCTCCACTAAGATGTTGACCCACAACAGACTGCATCAACGAGCTCCCTTTCTCTCCCTTTTCTAATTGAGTTTAGCTAATAGAAAGTCCCAGCATAAGGTGTGATGGAGGAAGGAGAGTTGGGGGTAGGTACTTAACTCCCCCAGCTCTTTCTCTAAAGGCCTACTATTCAGTATCCCTCCTATGAGCTAGAACCCCTGACACTCAGTCCTCTCTCTGAGTTCCAACTGCCACTCAGGCCTAAGGGTAATAAAGACATTCCAATTCTATTCTTACTAGCCCTGAGATGACTCACAAGCTCTTATGGTTCTTTTACATAAAACCCACACATTTTTTTAATTATGCTATTATTATATCCTTCCCAAATTTCCTATTTTTAGTGTGTTTTCTGTTGCTTGGGCCCCAATACGCAAGCAAAAGCTCCTGGGACAGTGCTCAGCTTATAAGAGAGCTCCAGAAATTTTCCATGAGTCAAAATATCAAATATATTCTTTTTTTTTTCCTATCCTGTAATGCAAGGGGGCCATAATGCAAGGGGGCCAGAATGAGATGAGGTCATTTTATGGACATCTGCAGCCCTCTGGTGTTTCAAAGATTAGTGGGGTCTTCTGCTTTCTAAGACAGAACAGAAAATCTAGAAGTATGCCCCTCAAATAGAAATTTGCCTAATTCATCATTCTCAGGGGACACTCACACCAAAGTGTCTCAAACTTTTGTCTACGCTCATTTAGGCCCATCGCAGGTGTGAGACCACACATACATACATACAAGTGCCACATCACCCCCTTCACCTCACGGCCACTCCTTTCCTACTCCTCAAATGCAATGGTATCCACCCTACCAATCAAGAACCTTCCTCTGCCCATTCCACTCACTGGTGTCAGGTCAGGTTTTCAATGAATCACAGCACTCTATCAAACTATGTGCAAATTTTTGCAGATTTTTTGGAGCAGCAAAACTTCCTTTTAACCATTCTCTCCATATCCATATAATAAACGATACTAAATGCTACTTGACTGTCCAGTTTTTTGTATCAATATATGGGTATGAAGGGCAATTAGCCATTGAAATAAAATTGGTAATGAATGCTAATTACCTCTTTCTATGGGTTTTGGGGTAATGTATTCCAAGGATTTCCTCATTACTTTGAGAAATTGAGAGATGGTTCTATAGAGATCTACAAAAATTCTGAAAAGTACTTAAAGCATCAGACATTAGCTAGAGCTCTGTATAATTGGATCTGTTCTGCACCCCTTGCATGTAAGTTTTCTTGATGCAGAGCCCTGAATGCATAAAGAAAGGAGAATGTAGAGGGAAGAGCGGCTTCAATCTGCTTTGCTGTCATTTGGATCTTTCGAGTTCTGAATTCTTTTGGCAGCTCTAATATAACAGAAGAGCTTTTCCTTCAGTGACTATAAAATCCCCATTTGGAATGTTTTTCTCACACATTTATGTGAACGTTGCCAATGGCTACTTTTCTTAAAATTAATTCTCACCCTCAATAATGACTTACAGAAGTTTACTAAAGTGCTGATAGTAAATACTAGAGACTATAAAATAGATATCTTTGCCACAGAAGACAAGTACTTCCTCTGTGTACTCAAATGTTAAAGAATCAAACTCAAATTTCACCAGATTCTGAAATAAACACTGAAAAATGAAAAATGTAATTCCTTATAATTAATTATATTCCATATTATCATCAACAATTCCTGTATATCGTGGCAACAAAAACAAAATGATATCACTCTACAGGGACAGAAAATTCCTGACATAAGGAGGATGCTGGTTTGGGAGAATACAGAGAAAACAGAAAACTTTTTTTTTTTTTTTAATCACCTGAAGTAAAGCTGGATTCTGGCTGCAGCTGTACCACTTCTGACCTTGACTTCTTTTGATCTCTATCATCTGGAAGGTAAATTAGCCTAACTTATTTCAAGGAGCCATCCCAGCACCATTATTTAAATAATTTCCCACAGATACCCAGTAAATTTCACCAATGAGGAATTAAACTGGATCAAATCTAACCCCTCCCATTCTTTAGCAACAGGATTTTTTTTTAGAACCTACTTTTATTTGAAAGTTTACTTCAGTTCTTAAGATATTAATGACAACACTCTTTAAATCTGAAAGTCTTAGACAGAAATCAAAGTGGACATCAAATAATGCATGTTCTGCTTTTGTACTGCAAGTATCTGTTGTTTCACAGATAAGAAGACATATCTTATTAGGTGATGTGTAGTCTTCAGAAGGGATGGCCCAGGAAAAAACACTGTCCACATATTCCTAAGTCTCATTCAGATCATGAGATATCATACTCAGGGTCTTGCTAGCTCTCTTTGGTGCTGCAAAGTTCATGCAGATCCTCACAGAAGGGCTGAGGAGGCAGGAGGCACAATGCCAGGACCCTGGCCAGAGTCCCACCTCCCATTACTGGACTCTGGAATGCCCCAGGCTGTGAATGAGAGAGTGTGGAGAATGTAATGTGTGCCCCGTCCGTAGCCCAGGACATCAGCACAACTAGCCAGTTACTCAGGTCTTCAGGATCACCAGACAATGAATAGCTCGATGTGGAGCCATATTCTGTTCTATTCTAGTCCATTTATTTCTGATGAGCTCAGGAGCAAGTGGATTGAATACATGAAGGTCAGCCAGCACCGTGGCAGGGTGAGAGAGATGAGAGCACTGAACTTCCTGCTCTCAGCACTAGTTAATGGAAATAATAGAACCAGGGAGGATTGGTAACAGTTTGCAACGAGTGACCTCCCACTATAAACCAATACACATGTTTCCATTTTTTTTCCTTTTTAACTACTGCTATTGATAGAATACCTTGAATGAATCTATCAATCCATTAATCTGCTTTTTTTAGAACCAAAACATGCCCAGGAGAAGGTTAATTTGCGTGCACACGCTTTCTCTCACTCTCTCTCTTCTCTCTCCCTGAAAACAGAAAACAGCACTGGCAGGAGCAGCAGCGGAAAGGCAAGGAAAATCTGCTCCAGAATAAATTGGCTGTGCTGAAACATTTGTAATTAAGCATGATAACCAATTACAGAAATACCTGGGGTAGTTCAGTGATTCGCTCTCCCACATCAGAGGTCTCCTAATCAATTTGAAATAACCAGACGCTGCTATACAAAATAAGCAAGATCACAGCGTTTGCTAATGAGTCTCAAAAATGGATTTCACCGCATGAAAATGTTCATTGTCAGGAGAAAGAGTGTTTTCAGAATCTTGCGGGTCATTTTCATTTGCATTTGATTGGAGAAAAGTCCTTTGTTCTTTTTTTCCCTTCTCACATCCTTTACAATACTACTTTTTTTTCCTGGTGATTTAGTATTTTTGTATCAGTGTGTTGTACCAAGCCCTAAAAACACACCAAAATAAATCCTTTTGTGCTGAAGTATATCGCTTAAATTATTACTGAATTTCACTCTGGTGAATGGTTTTCCTTGAATTTGACTTTGCAGATGTATGGCATGGAGTGAAACTGCCTGACAGAAGTTGCAGAGGTGGAACTCCGAAAGCAACAGGAAAGCCCCATGTTCTACCATGTACAACAGCTCTTCAACGATTCTCAACTGCAGCCTGAGAGATTTGAACAGTCATGGACAAACATTTTGAAGGCCACCAACCAAAATCTTGATAGACCTTTAAACAGGTGTAATAGCACATCATAAGCCTGATGAGTATCTGCCTTTTCACAGAAAAAGAACATGGGGAGAAGACACATAAACTTGAAAGAGGAGAGAACATGACACTTTTGACTTCTTACAGGCGACATTACTTAAGACAACTGCACATTTGCACTGGTCATTACCAGATCATGGGTGACCCATTCATAAATCTTTTGATAAGTTCATGGCTTAAATATTCTCTCCCAGATCACATTACAGGGAGTCGTGTGTCTCTCTCCTCTCTCTCTCTCTCTCCTTTCTCTTCTGTCCTAGGCTGTCCTACTATCATGCTCTCCATCACCCCTACGTCTCTCCTGCTACTCCCTGTTCTCACTTCGTTCTTCTCTCATAGCTGTTCTAGACCTACGTACATTCGCAAAGCCTGTATGCATGACTGAATGTGTTTCATCTCTTCACATCTCCCCCAGGACCATAAGAAGCAAAAGACATGTGCCCCAGTGTGTGCACAGTTTGGTCATTTCACAGTGCTTCTAACCATACCCTTTTTCTGTCACCTCTTTTACCAGAAAAAAAAAAAAAAAGGCCATGTTCACCAATAAATGTTTTACTCTGAGAGATACATAGTTTGTGGTAGATAATTCATCCAAAAAAGGTTTTTTACTTTTAAAAATTTTTGTCCCAAACTATTATCACAATTCTTGCTTATGTTTTTTTAACTTGAGAAAGTAATCAAATTTTCCCAGGCTAGGTAGGAAGCTATTCTTCAGATCCATTACGAGAAAAATGATCTATTGTCATTCTTGGTAAGTACTAGAGTCCCACATTTTTTGTTTTTGTTTTTGTTTTTGTTTTTGTTTTTGTTTTTGTTTTTTGAGAATGAGTGCAACTGGGGAGGGGAGCGGTAGAGGGAAAGGGACAGAGAGAATCTTTTAAGCAGGCTCCACACCCAGCGCGGAGCCCAACACAGGGCTCAATCTCAAGACCATGAGGTCATGACCTGAGCTGAAATCAAGAGTTGGATGTTTAACCAACTGAGCCAACCCAGGTGCCCCTAGAGTGCTATGTTTTTCTAAACACCTTTTGTAACATTCTTGAGTTCAATCCTTGAAATAGGTTGGTTTCTATTTTTGTCTTTTCTTCCTTTGCTTTCTAAATACTTTCCCTTCTCCCTTACTAACGGCAGAACACACACATACACACACACACTCCATAACATACACACACATGTATGTACACACACACTCCATAACACACACATACACACACACATAACACACACATACACACACACACACACTCCAAAGGAAACTAATAGAATATTAACAATTAAATGTAAAAATATGTAGTTTTGCTTCAGTGTTATTTTTTCAGCCCTTATCATATCTGCTTTCTTTGCATCTTTCAGGTATCAGCTCCAATGTCTACCTACTCCATAAAGGACCTTGCCTGACTATCCCTGATAAAGCTCATCTCCCTCCACACTGCCAGTGTTATTTCCATCACATAGATCTATTTTATATTCTTAATAGTGTTTCTCAGTATCTAAAATTATCCTTATTTATTTATGTGTATATGCATTTACATATAAATATATCTGTGTATATATGGTGTACACGTGTCTGTATACAATTATGTCTGCATACATGTGGGTACGTATATGCATATGTGTGTATATATACATATTTGTGTGTGTCTGTGTCTATGTGTGTGTAGCATTTCCAGAAAGTAGTCCCCAGTTTATTGTAAATTCCTCCAGAGACAGGAAGTTCAAGGTCAGCCACTCTTTATGCCTTTGAACCAGCTGTCCTACACCAGACTCCAGAAGCCATGAGAACTCGCTAATGTCTTTGTTTTCCATCTTAGAGTCTTACTCTCCTGTTGCCTGACACTCTACCTTGGAGTCTTACTCTCCTGTTGCCTGAAACTCCTCTTTATTTTGCAGTTCCCCTCTATGCTTTCCAAGTGTCCTTTACACCCGACACTGGAAACTGCTCCTCTGCTACTGAGGTCAGTTCTCTTCCTCACTGTAATCTCTACAGACCCTTATTAGATGCCACAGGAAAAGCCTCAGGCCAGTAGATCCCAGTCACTATGCCCTACCTCATCACTAACTCATGTATCCTTTTTTTTTTAAAGAGCAGTTCTAGGTTTACAGAAAGTATTTAGAGGAGTGCCTGGGTGGTTCGGTTGGTTGAGCGTCCGACTCAGGCTCGGGTCATGGTCACGCAGTCTGTGGGTTCAGTCCCCGTGTTGGGCTCTGTGCCCGACAGCTCAGAGCATGGAGCCTGCTTTGGATTCTGTGTCTCCCTCTCTCTCTGCCCCTCCCCTGCTCATGCTCTGTCTCTCTGTCAAAAATGAGTAAACATTAAAAAAAAAAGAAAGCATATAGAGTTCCCATATACCCCCATCACCCCCCATCTCCCACACACAGTTTCCCCTATCGTTAATATCTTGCTGTGGTACATTGGTTACACATTTGTGGTAATATCTAGTGTGGTACATTTGTTACAATTCATGAACCTACACTGACACATCATTGTCACCCAAACTGCATAGTTTACATTAGGGTTCACTCTTGGTGTTATACATTCTGTGGATTTTGACAAATATATAATTCCATGTATCCACCATTATAATATCATACAGAGTAAGCAAAATAATAATATGGAAACCACTGTTCTAAAAATCCCCTGTATCCCACCTTCCATTCAACCTCTGCCAACCATTGATCTTTTCAGTGTTTCATGGTTTTATCTTTTCCAAAATGTGATATACTAGTGGCCCTTTCAGATTGACTTTTTTTCACTTAGCAAAATGCATTTAAGGTACTTCTGTGTCTTTTTTTTTTTTATGCTTTCTTTTTTTTTTATTTATATATGAAATTTATTGTCAAATTGGTTTCCATACAACACCCAGTGCTCATCCCAAAAGGTGCCCTCCTCAATACCCACCACCCACCCTCTCCTCCCTCCCACCCCCCATCAACCCTCAGTTTGCTCTCAGTTCTCAACAATCTCTTATGCTTTGGCTCTCTCCCACTCTAACCTCTTTTTTTTTTTTTCCTTCCCCTCCCCCATGGGTTCCTGTTAAGTTTCTCAGGATCCACATAAGAGTGAAACCATATGGTACCTGTCTTTCTCTGTATGGCTTATTTCACTTAGCATCACACTCTCCAGTTCCATCCACGTTGCTACAAAAGGCCATATTTCATTTTCTCTCATTGCCACGTAGTATTCCATAGTGTATATAAACCACAATTTCTTTATCCATTCATCAGTTGATGGACATTTAGGCTCTTTCCATAATTTGGCTATTGTTGAGAGTGCTGCTATGAACACTGGGGTACAAGTGCCCCTATGCATCAGTACTCCTGTGTCCCTTGGATAAATTCCTAGCAGTGCTATTGCTGGGTCATAGGGTAGGTCTATTTTTAATTTTCTGAGGAACCTCCACACTGCTTTCCAGAGTGGCTGCACCAATTTGCATTCCCACCAACAGTGCAAGAGGGTTCCCGTTTCTCCACATCCTCTCCAGCATCTATAGTCTCCTGATTTGTTCATTTTGGCCACTCTGACTGGCGTGAGGTGATACCTGAGTGTGGTTTTGATTTGTATTTCCCTGATAAGGAGCGACGCTGAACATCTTTTCATGTGCCTGTTGGCCATCCGGATGTCTTCTTTAGAGAAGTGTCTATTCATGTTTTCTGCCCATTTCTTCACTGGGTTATTTGCTTTTCGGGTGTGGAGTTTGGTGAGCTCTTTATAGATTTTGGATACTAGCCCTTTGTCCGATATGTCATTTGCAAATATCTTTTCCCATTCCGTTGGTTGCCTTTTCGTTTTGTTGGTTGTTTCCTTTGCTGTGCAGAAGCTTTTTATCTTCATAAGGTCCCAGTAATTCACTTTTGCTTTTAATTCCCTTGCCTTTGGGGATGTGCCGAGTAAGAGATTGCTACGGCTGAGGTCAGAGAGGTCTTTTCCTGCTTTCTCCTCTAAGGTTTTGATGGTTTCCTGTCTCACATTCAGGTCCTTGATCCATTTTGAGTTTATTTTTGTGACTGGTGTGAGAGAGTGGTCTAGTTTCAACCTTCTGCATGTTGCTGTCCAGTTCTCCCAGCACCATTTGTTAAAGAGACTGTCTTTTTTCCATTGGATGTTCTTTCCTGCTTTGTCAAAGATGAGTTGGCCATACGTTTGTGGGTCTAGTTCTGGGGTTTCTATTCTATTCCATTGGTCTATGTGTCTGTTTTTGTGCCAATACCATGCTGTCTTGATGATGACAGCTTTGTAGTAGAGGCTAAAGTCTGGGATTGTGATGCCTCCTGCTTTGGTCTTCTTCTTCAAAATTACTTTGGCTATTCGGGGCCTTTTGTGGTTCCATATGAATTTTAGGATGGCTTGTTCTAGTTTCGAGAAGAATGCTGGTGTAATTTTGATTGGGATTGCATTGAATGTGTAGATAGCTTTGGGTAGTATTGACATTTTGACAATATTTATTCTTCCAATCCATGAGCAGGGAATGTCTTTCCATTTCTTTAAATCTTCAATTACCTTCATAAGCTTTCTATAGTTTTCAGCATACAGATCCTTTACATCTTTGGTTAGATTTATTCCTAGGTATTTTATGCTTCTTGGTGCAATTGTGAATGGGATCAGTTTCCTTATTTGTCTTTCTGTTGCTTCATTGTTAGTGTATAAGAATGCAACTGATTTCTGTACATTGATTTTGTATCCTGCAACTTTGCTGAATTCATGGATCAGTTCTAGCAGACTTTTGGTGGAGTCTATCGGATTTTCCATGTATAATATCATGTCATCTGCAAAAAGCGAAAGC
>NW_024421783.1:0-28524 GCF_014898765.1 Herpailurus yagouaroundi | reverse complement strand
CTCTAACTATGTTTTTCTTTTCCTTCCCCCATTGTCTTTTTTTTTTTTAATGTTCGTAGCTTTTATTTTATTTTTTTAAATATAATTCATTGTCAGATTGCTAACACACAGTGTGTAAAGTGTGCTCTTGGTTTTTGGGGTAGATTCCCGTGGTTCATTGCTTATATACAGCACCCAGTCTCATCCCACCAAATGCCCTCCTCAATGCCCACCACCCATTTCCCCCTCTTCCCCACCCCCCATCAACCCTCAGTTTGTTCTCTTTATTTAAGAGTCTCTTATTATTTGCCTCTCTCCCTCTGTTTGGAACTATTTTTCCCCCGTTCCTTCCCCCATGGTCTTAAGTTTCTCAAGATTCACATATGAATGAAAACATATGGTATCTTTCTCTGCCTGACTTATTTCACTTAGCATAATACCCTCCAGTTCCATCCATGTTACTGCAAATGGCAAGATTTCATTCTTTTTCCTTACCAAGTAGTATTCCATTGTATCTATAAACCACATCTTCTTTATCCATCATGGACATTTGGGCTCTTTCCATAATTTGGCTATTGTTGATCGCACTGCTATAAACATTGAGGTACATGTGCCCCTATGAATCAGCACTTCTGTATCCTTTGGATAAATTCCTAGTAGTGCTATTGTGGGGTATAGGGTAATTCTATTTTTAATTTTTTGAGGAACCTCCACACTGTTTGCTAAAGTGGCTGCACCAGTTTGCATCCCCACCAACAGTGCAAGAGGGTTCCCCTTCCTCCACATCCTCGCCAACATCTGTTGTTTCCTGAGTTGTTAATTTTAGCAACTATGACCAGCCCACAGTACCTTTCTGATACACACTAGTTGACTGGTTAAAATCTATATCCTGATCAGCTACCATCAGTAAAAGTCCAAAATCAAACTGCTCAAACAGTGAAATTTGAATAATGGACAAAGACTAGAAGTTCATAAACAACAAATGATTAATTTGAGGAGATTCTTCCTTGCTTGGATAGGCAGGCAAAGCTCAGTCACTGCTCCCCCTCAGATCAGAACTAGAATAAAGGAATGGAAGACCCAATGTTGGGAGCCCAGACACCATCATGTCACCTCAGGGGAGGGTAAACTGACAGCTCCGTTTAAGAAAAATCTGCAGCAGTTTGTCTGGATTTAAATAAATTGGCTTCACGGAGGGTGGCAACAGTACATGGTCACACGTGGGCGTGCCAGCACAATAAGCTGCACACTTTAAAGGCAAGAAATAAAGTAATGATGGTGAGCAGACCCAGTCCTGTCCTCTTCCCTTAGCCAATATGGGAGGGCCACTTTGTTTTCACATACCATGTTAGGTCCCTGTGTATGGTTTATATAAAAACACAAGCTAACTGTGTCAGGCAACTAAACTCTTGGGACCAATAACACTATACTGGACTTTATTTTGTTTTGGGTTTTCTCATTTTGTTTTGTTTTGCTTTGATTTTGTTTGGTCTGACCTATATTTTTACCTATGAGAATCAGAATGCTCAAAAGATTTCCTATATCTGTGGAAGATTCATGTGATTTTTTTCTGATAGTGATGGCACCAGCCTATAGGTACCAGCCAGAAGCAAAAGATTGGGGATGTATAGGGTTGCCCTTCTTACCAGGGAAATTTGACAATGGAAAGCATGTTCATCTTTCCTCCTATGATAAATTCAGACTTTGGTGTCTAAATAGCATTCCCCATACATGCCATCCTAACTCCTAGCTGATGAAATCTCAAATAAAGAATGTAACCTACTTGGAGTAGGCAACATCACCTATCATTTTCCTGGTTTCAAATGTTATATAGTTTATTGAAAGTGGAGGAGCCATGAGTCTTGTTCAATCAGGATATTGATCCAAGGAATTGATCCTTTCTGTTTGTTAATGTTGGCCCTTGTCCTGTTTTCTCTAATGAAACTAATGTGGCTCAAGCTGAAAGTACTGGTGAACAATTTGATAGAAGTAGAAAAAGTTTGCTCACTCTGCCACAAAAATATGAAACCCGCATAGGAGACAGAAGTCGATAGTTCTGTAGGATACCAAAAGCATCAAATATGAGACTGTCTCCAGACACAAAATTAGGTGAGGGTAGTGGTGGTGTATGCAATCTAGCTTAGTCTACTCCTCTTGAGTTTACCAGAGTGCAAACAGGACAGCATAATGTAAACCAGCATCCTTTCTGAACTGGAAGCAGCTCAGATTAAAGGAAGAAGCAAAATTTGACCTGCATCTACACAGGCTTGAGAGGCCAACTTGGGAAGATGGAAGCAATCCCACGAAGCAGGCACTGCCATGATTAATTCAAACTCTCCTTGACATCACTTAAAAATGCAATATTACATAACCTAGCTTTAATGTTTACTCAACTGTTACAATTATTTGATGAGGCTTTGCAGAAAATACTTCCCTATTATTACATAAAGAAATGAGCCAGTGGCAGAGTTGGGATAAAGTGCAGCTCAATTCTGAGTGCAATTATCAGAAATGTGTGATTATGATTCCAGTTTCCTTGGGAGGAACAGCAGCCCATCTTATGGGAAGTTGGAACAGTGACCTTAAACATTAAATCTCTGATTGCTCTAGGAGGTTCACAATGCACATATCTAAAAGACTCCCACAGAAAACCCTCTCATCCTAGAAGGGTGTACAGAATAATTTCCTCTGAGCTCCAAGTGGAAGGTAAATTAGAGAAAACACAGGGGAAGTGGCATATCAGAAATTATCTACTACAAGAACAGTGCAAATTTACAGTTAGAGGAACAAATAAATCACAAAGAGTTCACACCACAGGCTGTTTTTACTCTAACCAGGTAGCTCAACCTCTTTTAATTGTCCTGATCAAAATCCTACTATTGACACTCCTAGAGTGCACTGAAATGAAATGGAAACCAGGAAATTTGCCTTTCAGCCCCCTGGTAGTTAATGGCAAGGAAGTTTAATTTTAGAGGAGCTGTTACACAACCAACAATGCATTAGAGACACAGAAAAAAAACCCAACCTGTTTATATAAGAAGACAGTTACAGAAATGTTCACTGAAAAACTGTCTATAATAATTCAAGACTGGAAACGCACTAACTGTCTCTCAGCTGGCTAAATGCATTGTATGAATATTCAACAGAACATGATATAGGAGTTAAAATACATAAATTTGAGCCGTGTGTTTCAAAAATCTTAATATTGAGCCAAAACAAAAGGAGTTACAGAATAGCACTTCATAAAATGCCACTTAGGTAAAATGCTATATTTTACTTATGGGCGTATGCATTTAATAACATTAAAAAGTATGCATGGGGATGATAATACATTTAAGATTGAGCTTATCTTGGAGGAGGCCAGGAGGTAAAATGGGAAGAAAGAAAAAAGGGTACAAAGGTGACTTTAAATGTTTCTCCGGTGTTTTATTCCCTCAAAATAACTGAAGGAATTTTGAGGAAAATGTCAAGAAGCAGGTAGGTACTCACTACTATTTTCTGTACTGATCTGCATGTTTGAAATATGCTGCATTACAGACCTAAAGGAAAAAAATAGGCAGCAATACAATAATAGTAGGAAACCTTTAAATCCAATATAAGTCAATGGATAGATCATCCAAACAGAAAATCAATAGGGAAACATTAGCTTTGAATGACACATTAGACTAAATGCACTTAACAGATATTTACAGAACATTCCATCCAAAACTAAAAAAATACATTGTTCTCAAGTGTACATGGAACGTATTTCAAGATCATATATCTTTATATGATCTTTATAAATTTTAAAGGATTGAAATTATATTAAGCATATTTTCAAACCACAATAGCATGAAACTAAAAATTAATTACACAAGAATAACAAAAAAAAATTAACAAATATGTGAAGATTAAACAACATGCTACTGAGCAATAATGGGTCAAAGAAGATACCAAAACAAAAATTAAAAAAATACCTTGAGACAAAGAAAATGTAAATGTAACATAACAAAACTTATGAGATGCAGCAAAAGCAGTTCTAAGAGGGAAGTTCATTGCAATACAGACCTTCCACAAGAAACAAAAATGTTCTCAAATAAACTAACTTTACACTTCAAGCAACTAGAAAATAATAAAGCCCAAAGTTACCAAAAGAAATAAAATAACAAAAATTAAAGCAGAAATAAACAAAATAGAGACTAAAAAGATAGTAGAAAAGATCAATGAAACTAAGAGCTGGTTCTTTGAAAAGATAAACTAAGTTGACAAACCCTTAGCTAAACTCTCCAAGAAAAAAAAAGAGAAAGAATAAATAAATCAGAATAAATAAAATCAGAAATGAAAGACATGTTGTAATTGATATCACAGAAATACAAAGAATCATAAGAGACTACTATGAAAATTATATGCCAACAAATTGGACAACCTAGAAAAAATGGTTGAATTCCAGGGAACATACATCCTACCAAGACTGAATTATGGTGAAACAGAAAACCTGAACAGACTGATTACTAGTAAAGAAATTGAATCAGTAATCAAACACCTTCCAACAAACAAAAGTCCAGGACTAGAGGGATTCACTAGTGAATTTTACCAAGCAGTCTACAAAGAATACCAATCCTTCTCAAACTCTTCCAAAAAACAAAACAAGAGGGGAGTGCCTGGGTAGCTCAGTCAGTGAAGCACCCAACTCTTGATCTAAGTTCACATAATAATTTCATGGTTCATGAATCTAAACCCCACTTCAGGCTCTGTGCTGATGGTGTATATATCTCTCTCTGATGAACAAAGATACAAAAATCCACAACAAAATATTAGCAAACTGAATTCAACAGCACATTAAAAGGATCACACACCATGATCAAGCAGGATATTGTAAGAATACAAAGGTGGCTCAACACCTGCAAATTAGTCAATGTGATATACCACATTAACAAAATGAAGAAAAAATGATATAATCATCTCAACACATACGTGGATCCTGAGAAACTTAACAGAAGACCATGGGGGAAGGGAAGGGGAAAAAATAGTTACAGAGAGGGAGGGAGGAAAACCATAAGAGACTTAAATATAGAGAACAAACTGAAGGTGGATGGGGGGTGGGGGAGAGGGGGAAATGGGTGATGGGCATTGAGGAAGGCACTCATTGGGATGAGCACTGGGTGTCGTATGTAAGCCAATTTCACAATAAGTTATATTTTAAAAAAGAAAAGAAAAAGAATTTGGCAATATTCAACATCCATTTATAATTAAAACTCTCAATAAAGCAGGTATAGAGGGAACAGACCTCAACAAAATAAAGGCTATATATGACAAGCCCACAGGTAACATCAGACTCAATAGTGAAATAAGGTGAATGCATTTCCTCTAAGATCATCAACAAGACAAGGATACCCTCTCTTGTCACTTTAATTTAACATAGTATTGGAAGTCCTACCAATAAGGCAAGAAATTTAAAAGCATCCAAATTGGAAAGAAAGAAACAAAACTATCACTATTTACAAATGACATATATAAAAAACCTTAAAGACTCTATCAAAAAACTGTTCAAACTAGTTCAAAAAAAACTGTTCAAACAAATTCAGTAAAGTTGCAGGATTCAAAATCAATACACAAAAATCTGTTGTGTTCCATACACCAATAATGAACTATCAGAGAAATTAAGAAAACAATCTCTTTACAATTGCATCAAAAATACCTAGGAATAAATTTAACCAAGGAGGTGAAAGACCTGTATATTAAAAACTACAAGACATTAATTACAGAAATTGAAGACAATATGAGCAAATGAAAAGATATTCGATGTTCATGGATTGAAAGAATTAATGTTGCTAAAATGGCCATACTGCCCAAAGCAATATACAAATTCAATGCAATCCTTATCAAAATTCCAATGAGATTTTTCACAGAAATAGAACAAGCAATCCTTGAATTTGTATAGAGCCATCAAAGATTCTGAATAGTCAAAGCAATCTTAAGAAAGAAGAACAAAGCTGGAGGCATCACACGCCCTGATTTCAAACTATATTACAAAACTACAATAATTAAAACAGCATAGTACTGGCATTAAAAAAAAGCACATAGATCAAAGGAACAGAATAGAAAGACCAGAAATAAACCCATGCATACATAGTCAGTTAATTTACAACAAGGAAGACAAGAATATACAATGCAGAAGAGACAGTCTTTTCAATAAATGGGCCTGGAAAAATTAGACAGCCACACACAAAAGAATGAAACTAGATCACTATCTTACACCAGATACAAAAATTCACGCAAGGTGGATTAAAGACTTGAGCATAAAACCTGAAACCATAAAACTCCTAGAAGAAAACATAGGTAGTAAGCTCCTTGACATAGATCTTGGCAATGAGTTTTTTAATCTAACACCAAAAACAAAAGGAACAAAAGCAAAAATGAGTAAGTGGGACTACATCAGAGTAAAAAGCTTTTGCACAACCATCAACAAAATGAAAAGGCAACCTATTGAATGGTAGAAAATATTTATGAATCATGTATCTGATAAGGAGTTAATATCCAAAACATATAAAGAACTCATACAATTCAACACCAAAAAAAAAAAAAAAAACCCAAGCCGTTTTTTAAGTAAAAACATGGGCAGAAGATATGAATAGATATTGTTCCAAAGAAGACATACTGATGGCCAAATAGTATATGAAAAGATGCTCTACATCATTAATCATAAGGGGAATACAAATCAAAACCACAGTGAGATATCAGCTCATACCTGTTAGAAAGGCTATTATCAAAAAGATTAGAGATAACAAGTGTTAGCAAGAATATGGAGAAAAAAGAATGCTTGAGCACAGTTGGTGAGAATATAAAGTGGTGTAGTCACTATAAAAAACAGTATGGAGTCTCCTCAAAAAAGTAAAAAATATAACTCCCATAAGATCCAGAAGTTTCACTTCTGGATATTTATCCAAAGAAAACAGAAAGACTAACTCAAAAATATATATGAACCCCATCTTCATTGCAGTAATGTTTATATAGCTAAGATATGGAAACACCTAAGTGCCCAATAAAGGATGAATGTATTTATACACACACATACACACACACACAGAATGGAGTATTGCTCAGTCATAAAAAAGAATGAGGTCCTGCCATTTGTGGCAACACTGATGGACTTCAAGGGCATTATGCAAAGTGAAACAAATAAGAGAAAGACAAATACTATATGATCTCTCTTTTATGCAGAATCATTAAACACAATAATTAAATCAATAAACCAAGCACGCAGATCCACAGAACAGGTTTTGATGGTTGCCAGAGGTGGGGGTGGGGGTAGGGATAGGGGGTAAGGAGTGAGAAAAATGAATGAACTATTCTTTTTGTTTGTTTAAATAAATTGATTTACTTAAAAAAAACTGCACAATCTATTTCAGAAAATAGCAGAGGAAACAGCATTTCCAAACTTATTTCATGAACCCAGTACTATCCTGATTTCAAAACCAGACTGAAAAAGTACTTAAAAAAGAAAACTACAAATCAATGTGTCTCATGATTTTAGATGCAAAAATTAAAAAATATATATTAGCACTTGAATCTACCAGTGTGTGAAAAGAATAATACACCATTACCAAGTTGGAGTTATTCCAAGGATGCAAGGCTGGTTCAACATTTGAAATCAATCGATGTAATCCATCATGTCAACAAACTAAAGGTAAAAAGTCATGTGATGTTATTGATTGATGCAGGAAATACATTTGACAAAATTCAACGTAAATACACACACACACACACACACACACACACAATATGCTGTAAAAAAAAAAAAATGCCAGGAAATAGTGTGTGTTAGGGGAAGAGAAGATTGCAGTGGAAGATAGCAACATATTTTTTTAATTGGGTTAAGAAACAGAACAAAGTTACCAGAGATGGTCCATGGACACTGCTTCTAGGTTTAGCAATTAGACCTGGTAAAGATGTCACTTTTAGAAAAATATAATGAAAGAATTGCACTGTCATAATAAAAAGACACACCATTCTTTTTAGTATTATATTATAAAATGCATTGTAAAATAAGAAAACAAGGAACAACCAAAAAATATGTCATAAATGGCATCTTTTTTTAAAGGAAATCAAATCAGGAAGACATGTAAAATTTAGATGTTGCACAGGTAGATTGATCAGAGAGGAAATTCAGATTAGACAGAAATATATCAACATTACTAGAATATAAATGTGTGAAGTTAGTGAACTCAGAGAAAAAATATATAGGCCACCAAGATCTTTAGGAAACAAAGACATGGAGAGAAAGCAAACAAGTGTGGACATTTTGCATTTTTTCAACCAAAAAAATGAGCCGACACACAAAAGTAGGACAGAACTATAGGAGTCTAACCAAATCAAGTTCCAGCTTCCCCAAAGGCTGTACTGTGCCTACATCCCTCCTGCTTGCCTCAGCTGGGCTTCTCCCCTTTTCCATGGCATTTAACTAAGAAACCACCAGAAAGGCAGTAACTCATTATTCAAGGCACAGAAATACTTGTAGTTGGGGCCAGCTTAGAAGAAGTTTAGAGAAGCCACTAGTAGGGATATGCAGCAAAACAAAAGGTCATAGGGAGCTGAGAAGAGGGTCTTGGCTGTGGGTGTAGGTCACCTGTTCCATAGCCAGCAATGATGCTGGAAGATCCTCACCCCAGTGAGCAGCTGCACATTGTAATCCAGAACAGAATGGGGGCTTAACATCAGCCTTTCCACAAGAACTCATGCTAGGGCACACAGGTACACTCACACACACATGGCTAGGAGGGGTGATCTGTAGAGAAATGTCAAAACCATTCTAATCCCGGAGGAAGGGCCCCACACCAGTCCTATCACTTTCTTTACCTACTTGGTCCCCATTGTTCTTTTCCCAAGCAGCAGAGGACAGAATGTGAGACAAGAATCACAGATGTTCATCTCAGTTCTGCCACTAACTATGTGACCTTGAGGCCAAGAAAGGCTGAATGGCTGAATGGGGGGCTGGGAGGTCTCCTGCTAGCATTTCTCTGGGTGTGGGGGTGTGGGCGTGCGTGTAGGTGGGTGTGTATTTTTTTTGTGGCACAAACTGATGAATAACTAATTGTCTCCTTCTTTGGTCAACTAAACTAAACAAGAACAGGTTTTAATGTTTTTGTTTATTTGCTTGTTTATTGAACTGGCAAAGAATCTTTGGGTGTATTTTGCATTTTTTGCTCTGGTGAACAAATTCCAGGATGCTGCAAAAAATAAGAGACTTTCCTAGAGCATAAATTTCGTATTGAATATATTTGGAAAATTTTAAAAGCCTTCCTGAAGATGGCCAAAATATTTTAATTGCATTCATAAAATGTTATCACGTGGCAAGACCACAGTGATTGGAATTGAATGAAACAAAATGTTTGTTCTATTGTTTTAACGAAAGATACACCACTGAGAATTTTTTTAAAAATAGGATATTTGAATCAGGCATCCAGGTAACAAAAAGCTATTCTGTTTTAGCATTTATTTACTATGGTCCTCAAAGCTGACTATACATGCAAATCACCAAGGGAGCCTTTAGGATATTCTGATGCCAGGGCACTGCCCCTGAACAATTAAAGCAGTCCTCTCTAGGGATAGGGACTGGGCATCGGCAAATTTTAAAAACTCCCTAGGTGATTCTAATATGCGGTCAGGGTTGAGAACAACTCATTTAGACAGTGCTGTCCCAATTAATATTTAAACAGTCACAGCCCATTGGCTTCACTAATCCAGCTGTATTACCACCGGCATATAAAAGATTATTTTTTAAATACCATATGAAAAGGAGGATCAATCGGCTCTTGAAGTACAAGTTACTCTGTAATCCTACTGATGCACTGTCCGTTCGGGTAGTCCTCTTGTGTTTTAATTCATCACCTGTACTTCTGTAGAACTGAAAGTGTTAATCCTTTGTCACAGATGCTAGTGCAAACCTTGATATTGAATAATCCACTGAGTTGTGTGTTTAAGATCTTTGCTTCATTAAGTCACCAGATATTCCTGGCAGCAGAAGAGTGGCAAGATGTCAACCTGAGCTTTGCTGAGCCAAAAGAATTAGCTTTTACCGTATTTCTAAAGATGAATGTGCTCTTAGAGCATGTCCATTAGTCCCAATACTCTAATGAATGTGTGGCTTGACAGACACAATAATTGGCATAGTTCAGAGTGTAAGAGAATCACTTTGATAAATCAGAATAAGGTCAACTGAAAGAAGAAACAAGGATTTAGTTTTCACATATTTCTAACCATAGCAACAAGAAAGAATAAGTAGTAAAAAACAAGATTAGGTAGACTGATAATCCATCAATGTGGAACCTCCTCGTCTCATTAACACTAATCAATAGAAAGGTGGCTTTGCTGTAAAACAGTGGCACTTGAGTTCCATAGGACTCACTATGTATCCTAGCAATGTCTGTTTTTCTTTAGAAGTCTGGGAATCTTATCGACTGGAGCTAATCTCTGGAATTTCTGGCCTTATCTCCTGATTACTACCCAACGAGATAGGTCACTTAGAATAGTCTAAGATTTTATTTCCCCATGAGTTTACCATCAACATTTTCCTCTTAAAACATCAGCCCTGACCTTAAATGTAGCAGGGCTTTCTTGGTTGGCTCTGGAAACATTTATAGCACTCAGATATAATTCTTCTGATTAAAATGTGTTTTGCTTCTACTCTTCAGTGAAACAATAAAGGGAGATTGCAGAGCAAGCCCTTCTATTCCTCCTAGAAGGACCTGCTGTGAACTATAAAAGAGAAATACAAAAGTAAATTGCTTCAAATGAACATGAGACCTGCTCGCTCATGCTGGGTCATACTAAAAGAGACTTCCCTCTGTCCAGGCAATAACGAAGGGGAGTCTAATTCTTAACCAAGCTTGACATGTGTCTGAGACAAGACGTTAGTCATGCTTGGCTTCATCTACTCAGGAATCTCTTGTTTAATTTAACTCAATGACTTTGGATTATGCAGGAGGAGCTGATTCTAAACCTGACTTAGAAAAAAAAGAATCTAAATAGGAATCTGAAACCATTTCTATCTCTTCTGGATTCCAACCTTACTGTTAGGAAGAAAAACAAATCAAGCCAGGAGAATGTGATATCTTTCTTTGACAGACTTACAGATTTAAGGGTTTAAAAAAAGTGGAACCAAGAGGTGCCTAGATGGCTCAGTCTGGTTAAGTGTCCGACTTCGGCTCAGGTCATGATCTCACAATGTGTGAGTTCAGGCCCTGCATTGGGCTATCTGCTACCAACACAAAGCCTGCTTCGGATCCTCTGTCCTCCTCTCTCTCTGCCCCTCCCCACCTCCCTCTCTCTCTCAAAGTAAATAAATAAACATTTTTTTAAGTGGAACCAACTGTGATAAGTTATTTGGAATTTTTGAAAGGCATTTTGATATTTGATAACTATCACATGTCCTATTTTTAATAAATTTGAAACACTTGGCTTAAAAACATTTGCAGAGAGAAAATTGATATGTATGCTAATGACAGACAGGGATGGTAGGCAAAACCACTGGGTTATGATTCTGGGCCAGCTAAGATGATACAGGTTATATTTGATCTTCTTTAACTATTCACATTTTTATTTTTCAGTTGGGCAGTTAACATAAATGTTTTATGTGACTACTAAGTTCTCAGCATTACAAGACACACACAGAAGAATTATATGACCACCTCTACTTCAAGGAGCTTGACTTCAGTTTGGGAAGCTCAAAACCCGATTAAGCAAGTCATGAACCATCAGCAGGCAAAGCATATGAGGCCATGTTTGTGGGAATTAGGAATAATGGAGTCCGAAACATTCTCTTCTATATTTCAGCAATTTCCTACTTCATGGAGATCAATGACAACTTGACTTTGCCCTTATCTGAGGACTAGTCCTTATACCTTTGGGAAAATTCTCTCTGTAAATTATTCTTCATTTTATGTCATATGAACCCAATCCAAACCAATTCAATATTCTCTGGTGGCTTTCATAGATTTTTGACCCCAGAGTGAGAAATGTATTTGACATGATGATGCCATACCCACTACAATCATATAACTGATAGGGAATTTTAATGAAACCATTGTAATTTTTACAATGTATGATGCCCTGTGATACTTTCTATTCTATTCAATTCTATTATATATCCTTTTTTTAAAAGGAAATTGCCAATCATGACCCACTGAATTGATTTTACAATCTACTAATGGGTCATCCTGCTACAGTTTGGATGATATCATTTGAGTCTAGATCTTTACTTTGAATGAATCTGGTGAAATGTATCATGGATTTAAGGATCGCACATTCCCTAAATAAATTACAGCTGGATTTCCAACAAGGGCTTTAAAAACATGAGTTGGCTTCATAAGTGCCTGTAAGCATAGGTGATAGATAGTTGCTTGAATCAGTCCTGAATCCATATATACCCTCTACTTTTGGCATTAGTGGGTCATAAATTTGTTTTCCCAGCCTTTCCACCTTTTGGGTACTACCTCCAACTTCTAATATTAAAACTGAAGCTTCATTAGTCAAAATATATTTTGATATCTGACTTCCACCACAGTCCCAGTGTTTTTAGGATCATGTTTTAAAAATAAGTGCCCTTGGGCATGAACAATCTCTGCTGGATTCCTTGTCAGGTACCACAAACTCAAGGACAGACCTCTTCAATATACTTCTCCACAGTAGGAAGATCATTACAACATTTGGCATTTGGATCCTAAAATTACAACTATCTATGATTGAACTAAAAGGAGCGATAGAAGGGAAAGATAAGATAATCTGTTGATGCTGGAGATTGAATACAATATTCAAATTAAACACACAAATTTCTTAATGAAAAAGATACCAAATTGCTTTCAGTTCAAGGGCAGTAGAAATTCATTGTTTTAAAAAAACAGAAGCACATTAGAGATATTCCATGTTATAGGAAAGATACATTTATCACTATTTACATAAGGGACACAACCCACTAAATTTGCAGTAGAGCTAGATTTGTTATCATTTGTTTACAGTCTTGCATCCCAGGTGAAAAAAAATGTAAAGACAGTTATTATTCATTCAGTAAATATTTATTGAGCACTCACCACATAGCTAACACTATCCTAGGCTCTGAGGAAACAGATGAACAAACCAGGCATGGTACAGACCTGTATTTTATTGGGTGAAGGTGGCGAAACCCCAACAATAGATAAAGGCAATGAACATCCAATACCGGTAAGTGTATGTAAAGAATTAGAAGTGATACCAAATACCACTACTGTGTGGGTACTTCAGGTAAACTGTTTGAGAGAGCCTGTCTGTCAATGACACAATGTGACCAATAGCTGAGTGGCCATAAGTGACAGTCCTGGAATGACTGAGGAAAGAACACAGCCCACCAAGGAACAAGCCTGCAGGAGGAATGGAAAGAAAGCTAGTGATTCCGGGATATGGTAGGCAAGAGGGGGAGCATCATGACATGAGGCTAAGGAGGAGGCAGGGACAAAATCATGTTTGAATTTTACTTTAAATATTATGGAAAGTCTTTGTTGTATTTGGGGCAAATTGAACTTAGGCTTTCAAAAGACCATTCTGATTATCATGTGGATAGTGAACTGCAGGGAAACAAGTGGAAGGAGGGAAACCAGTGAGAAAGCTACTTTTGTAGCCAGGAGAGAGATGATTCGTGTAGACTAGGGTGACAGTGGTGATGGCTTTACTACTTGGCGATAATGAATGATATAGCTGGTCTGAGGGTGAAGGTAAAATGGTGCCACATAAAAAGTGATGTCCGCAGCATATCCTCATGTAAATGCATTAGGAATAAAGCAAAAAACAAATATGGGTACAGGAGATACCCCTCTCACTCCTGTGTATATTTTTAAGATACAAATAATTGAAATTCAGGCAGTGTCTTCACATTGAAAGTCTCAGAAACCACCATTGTTCTCAGGACCCTTGTTAAAACTGGGCATCATACATGCTATGACTCAGGATAAGACTCTTTCATGAAAGAAACTTAGTTCCATAAGGAACTCTCTTACCACAATAGAACAAGAGATTAAAATGCCATAAAGTGGGAAAACTGGAAGAAAAATTATGGGGGAAGAAAGGTGAGAGATAGCAAGAAATCAAAAAATGTATCCAAATGCTCTAGTCAAACCTCTCCAACCAAGTAGCAAATCAGTCTTATGGCTCCTACAACTCAGGATGTTACTGTGAAAGGACCCCAGAGATGATCTGGCGCTCAAAAATATTTGAGGAATTGAAATGAATTTTACAAAGAAAGAATCTCTGCCTTTATCCTTGCTAAGAGCTTTATTAGAGATTTCAATTCCATGCTAATCACAAAATTTGAAGCATTCAAATAATAATCTAATTTCAAAATTGGTTTGGAATATGTATCTACCATCCATTTCTCTTTATGGATTTATGCTCTGGAAATTTCTGTTTGTGAACTTCCTTTGTTAGTCAATATGTGAAGATATACCTCCTTATTAGGAAGTAAAATACATTCAGAGTTAAATTTTCACAGTTGGAGGGTTTTGCACCTTAGGTTACTTTAGAAACCATTACTTAGATTATGTTTAAGTTTCATTACTGAGTTAAATAAATCATCCCAATTCCCTCCTCTTCTAGACTCATAATTTTATAGTCTAAAACTGTTCTTCCTTAAGGCATATACTTCATTTTGCCCTGACTTTGGCTGGCTGCCTTTTACCTTCATAGTAACAGGAATTAATTTTAATCAGACTTTCTCCTCTACAGGTTTCCATAACATCAACATTGTAGTAATGTAGAGTTTTATTCCAAAAAGAATTGTAGTTAAGTTTCCTTAGGCCATGATGTACATAATTTCCTTAAAATAAGCTTTTACAAAAGGCAAAATATTCTTCTTTTTTTTTCTTTCAGAACTCACTTGATCAAATTGTATAAATACTTTCAGGTCTACCACTGTTGACATACCTATGTATTTCTTGCCAACTTCAGCCTGATTCATTGCTCTTGGCTTGTTCCTAGGAATAATACCAAAACTGTTGAAAAAAGGCTTCTTGTAATACCAAGAGCCAACCTCTGGTTCTTCTCAGTTATGCTGTGATTATCTCAATCAGTATCTCAGGAATTAAACATGTTAGTTTCAGTTCTCTAGTTATGTAATTAGTCTCAGGAAAAAAATTTCCTTACCTGTTCTTTATGATTGGGTCTTCTAAAGGTAAAATTAAATAGGACAAGGATGATCTTATATGTATCATTTAAAATAGAGAGGATTTGAGACCCAAATTATCCAATTAAGTGCTTAATTATTCACTTTCAACTGAGAAGGTGACAAAAGAAGAGGGAGAAGGGAAAAGTCCTATAAATAAAATACAATTTTTTAAAAGCCTAACAGAGTAATTTCAAAAATAAATCCAAATTTTTTAATTGTCTCTATATCTTGCCAAAAGCATAACCCCAAAGAAAAATTTGGGAGAAAGATTTCCTAGCTAACCCATGGCCATTCTCTCCCATTTCATATTCAGTAAGACCTTATCATCTTTGCATAGTTGACTAGTGGCAGGCAAACTCCAACCCTTTGGACCAAAAAATAGTAATATTGTACTACAGTCAACTCATTTATTCATTTGCCCTACAGAGTTGAGTAGTTGCAGTAGAGATGGTATGGCACATACAGACTGAAATATTTGCTACCTGACCCTTTACAAAAGAAGTTTGCCCACATCTACTATAGCCCTTTTAAATTAACTAAATAAGGAGGCCACTGGACTGAGATGGCTCTAATGCCACAAGGGCTTATGCAAGCAAACCAAAATCTAAGCCTATAAATACCTCAGGGTTACAAAATCAAAATGCTAAGGACAATCAATCACAAACAACCAACTAGGCTTTAAGCTATAGCCAATCAATAATTTCCTTTCTTTGCTTCCACACTTTCTCTAAGGCAGTCCTTCCCCTGGGTCCTGATAGTGGAGTCCTCTTTACCATTTCTGGTTTGACATTGCCCCATTCAAATGGATACACACTCAAATTCAAAAATTTTAATATGCTTCAGTTTATCTTTTCACAACACATTATTGCTAGTAGTTATTGTCATGGTCTGTGTAGGTGCTCAAATCCATTTAATAAATTATCCTAATTATATAGAGTTATGAAGGTTAGAGTAACCCAGAATTTTTCCCTCTGCCCCTCCAGATTCACTCTCCAATCTTGACTTAGCTCTGAGCCCTAGGAAATTATCTCTATGGATGCAACAGTAACAAGTATCTTTGCCCCATTGCTTCCTGTTGGATCCAGAAGTCACCAGTGAGAGATCAAAGGATAGGTGGTATGATGTGCTTTAACATATTTTCTCCCCCAAGTGCCTTCCTGCCTGGCAGCTGTTGAACTGGCTATACCCCCTCCATGCTCCTGCCTGCAGTCATCTCTAAAACTACAGCCATTCTTTCTGGGTTATGGTAACTACTCCCTCCTCTGGCTCCCTCAGAGCTACCACAAGATGCGGAAGTTCTTACTTACACAGGGGAGTTTTGTCATTTGAGAATAATACTAACCACAAACAGGTGCTAAGAGAATTCAATGGCATGCTGATAAACTGCTTAGCACAATATTTGGCACTCTGAGGAAGTCCTCAGTAAATGGTAGCTGTTATTATTTTCAGTTTTAAGCATCTAACATATTCACATATCAAGAAACAAGTGTTTCAAGAATTAAGAACGCATAGGAATGTTCGTATTACCTTAATAAGTTTATGGCCAATTCTACCAATACTATTTTATCTAAATTTTTTGTTTCAAATTAGTACACTGTGTTATGTTAGACCAGTGATTCCCAATGTGGTGAAATTTTGCCTCCCCTGCCCTTGGCAATGTTGGAAGACATTCTTTATTGTACCCTCTTAAAGGGGAGGAAAGGTGTGCTAGAGGGATCCAGTAGGTAGAATCAGGGAAGCCCCTAAACACAGTACAGTGCACAGGATAGTCCCCCCAACTCAGAGAACTTTCCAGTCCAAAGTGTCAATAATCTCAAGAATAAGAAACCCTGTATTAGATGTTTTTGGACTTTTTTTGGGGGGGGGGGACTCAGGAGAGTGAGAAGTGTAGCCAACTTTATACTCCTCACACTTTCCAGTTTAGAGTTAGATATTCATGAGAAAAAAAAATAGATATGCATGCCATGTAAACGGTGAAAAAGTGTTTTCCTAACATTTCAACAGTAACAAAAAAAGATTTTTCATAAATAGGCAAATCTGTAAAATATTTGTTTTTTATTTTTAAGTAAACAAGAGTCTTTTAAGAGTTTCATCACCCATTAAGTATGAAAGTGAACAAGCGGTAACAACACCCATTTTAATAATGTAAAAATGGTGGAGAGCAAGTATGTTGTTCATCATCACAAAAATTAATCACAGTACAAGTGGCCTCAGTGATTCATTTTATCTCCCTCCCCATCTCCCACGCCACTCCCGAGGGCCTCTCCCCTAAATCCCGTAACACACTGTTGCATTTCTACGGAGCTACATCACTTCCCCCTTCGCTGCACAATTTCGCACACTACAGAGGAACAGGTCCTTTAGCAGTCATTCAAAACAGCATTTTGGGTTTGGGGTTTGTTTTTTGGTTTTTGTTTTTGGGTTTGGGTTTGTTTTTGTTTTGGGGGGATTTTTTGCAAAGCAGGCGGATATTCCTCTTCCTTCTTTTGTGTTACATCTATTGGTGTTAGTACCAGAACAGGGTCTGAGAGAGTCCCTAGTCATTCAATTCTTTCAGCTTTTATTCAAAATCGTCCTTCCTCACACGCCCACCCAGGCTTCTTACACACACACTTCACAGGACTCAGAACCCACAGGAAGGAGTCCACGGGGGTCTAGACTGGAAAACAAATCAGCTGCAAACAAGACGCCCATTCTAAATTCAAAATCCCTGCTTCCTTCTGAAGATTAAGTCTTTGTTGTTGGGTCAAGCTTGACTGCTTCCCTCCTTCTTTCCTCAGAAGGCACTCTCTCCCAGGAAACTTCCTCTGTCCTTCATGCAATGAGTGGGCAGTACCCTGCAGGGTTTCAGACATGCCCAGATGTATCTGCACCTAAGGTGATCAGCTCAAGCAAGAACCTAGCTGTAACAGCATTTGTAGTACTTTCACCTGACTGTAATCAAATCCATTAGCATTGACCCTTCCTGACTTGGAAAAATTGGTTAACAGACCAACTCTTTGCTTACTGAATTCCTTATTAACTCTAATTCTTTCCAAATAATCGATATCCAAATATTCTATAAAAGTTAATACTAGGACTAGAAATCTCCCAAGTGAACATATTCAATGGAAACTACAGAATATACTCAGAGTAACAACTATTCAGATGATTTTGCAGGTAAGTGCCTTTATGGAAGCTGATACTTACTATGCAACTTTAGGGGAAAATACAATAAAACCCTATTATGAGATACCTTCCTATATCACTAATCCAATTATACTGCAGGACAAAATTGTATTTCTGTGTTAAAATGAAATATACTTTATTCCTTCTCCTATGCCATAGAGTATATCGAGTTATTCTCCTTGGTAAAAGTGACTTAATGGTGATGAATCACACTTGACTACCTTAAAATTAATTCCTGATATATTGCATTATTTTTAAATATGTGAAATAAGAGCAAAAACCTACTTTTTGTATTGAAAAACTTCTATTTTCTATTACTGTGTTAATGTGCAGAGTGAGAACGGTTTGTGTATTACAATTACATCTTTTTCTCTCTAGATTCAGCAGAGGATATGCTAAATTTCAGAAGCTCAAACAGAAAGACCTTTGAATAGGTTTGGAACTGCACAGATGAAATGCGGAAGTGAATATACAAAGAGGTAACACTCAGGGTCGTTCTTGGGCTTTGTCTCCTGAGAATCACTTCCAATGGCACCAGAAAGATTTGTATAAAGCCGTATATCACACACAACAGCAGGGTGACTGTCTATGATCGTGGAATCTTGGAGATAGTGTGCTGCCAAGGTTCAAAGAACGCAGAAAGAGGACTGTACAATGGCTTATGTTCTAAGAAAGAATGCTCTGCTATATATAGAGGTAGATTGAAG
Source organism: Herpailurus yagouaroundi (assembly GCF_014898765.1). NCBI lineage: Eukaryota > Metazoa > Chordata > Mammalia > Carnivora > Felidae > Herpailurus > Herpailurus yagouaroundi. Next base: position 9,504 of record NW_024421783.1, on the reverse strand, counting down.
AGAAAAGTGGCATTTTAGCAATTTTATGAAAATGGAAAGTATTTAGAAAAACTGAGCCTGTGTTCCTATCAGGGTCAGCTAATGTGACTCCAAAAACCATTCTGCTCAGTTAAACATGCATGAAGAAGTTATATTTTGTGTAAATGTACTTCACAGCATGATTAGAGTTCTTTCAAGGAGATACCTTATTGAATAGGTTTTTCAACTTCACATGTTCACATTCTTGAAAGACTAATGGATCCTTCATTAAAGAGATCACAGCTTTTCAGGTGTCATGCTTGAAGACACACAATGAATTGGTCATTAAGAAAATTCAGCCACGCAGAAAGGACAGGAGAACAACTGGCCGACTCCTCTAATGACTCAAACAATGTTGGGAGAGCTGCTGTCATGTACAGGCTGGTTTATAGTTGCAGAACAAGCATTAATTTTTCAGACATAACAACTAGGTGAAAGAATCAACCACCTCAGGAGAAAGTGTCCACCTTCTGAAAAAACAGTTTGTGTACTGGTGCTTTTCATCAGAACAGATCTACTCACAGTGAATGTTACCACTGTCCCATTGTATTTATTTCGGCCATAAAGTGTTATGCACCATGGACATAAGTCAAAGTAGTCATATTTAGGTAACTCATTATTTTCTCTTTAGATCATATACATTCAAGAGACCATGGCTTTAAGATTACAATATTGTGAAATAAAAATACATTTTTCACTTTCTGAATTGCCTCATGTGGATTTCCTTAATTTAGGCTGTCTTACTAGTAATGAAAAAAACAATTGACTTGCCCATTGTGTCCAGTTAATCAAGACTTACCCTAAAACTCTAAAGAATGAGCAGATCTGTATTCCTTCCACTAAGTTTATCTAAATATCTGAACTCAAGATTTTTCTGCACCTGGCTGAAAGGTAGACAAGAATTAGAGAGGAAACCCAGTCTCCGGCCGCAATTTCACAACCCTCTCTCTGCCCCTTTGCCACTGTCATAGGGAAAAAGATTCTGGTAGAGGCTGTTCCTTCAAGGATAAACTGACAATTTGCTAAGCATATGTAAAAGCACTCTGGTAGCTTTTCGATTAATTTTGAGATTTTTTTTTCACCTTGTGGTGCTTCAAGGCCAAACGAGCCCTCAAGGAGGTCACAGGAATGTAAGAACATAAGAAATGCCATAATAGGTCAAATTAATGAGCCAGTCAGTCTGATGCACTTTCTCGGAGAATCGCAACAAGGTACATTTTGTGCATGTTGTCAATTTCAAAATATTTGAGGCTATCATTGGGAGCGTTTTTTAGATCAGGTATCTATTTCAAATGTGCATGGTTCCCTTTATTCATTTTTAATGCATCTTCACCCATAAATTCATTTAAACCCATCTGATGATACTTGAACCACGTACTACTTTTTGTGTAATGAGCTCTATAAATCTGTTGCCTTTAATTTGGCCTAACCTACCTGCTTCACAATTCCAAGGGTTTCCAGATTGAAGTTTGCTGGAAGTTGGTAGACCAGTAACTACACTTCTATACATTCTAACTGTGGTCTCTATATTGAGTTGATTAAATATTTAAATCCTCCCGACCAGGTGGTTACCGATTGTCCATCTACAACTCGTAGCACTTCTTGCCAGCTTTTTATTACCCATGGTCAATAAATTCCTTCGTAAAGTCTACTTAAGTATTTTCTGTTGTTCAGCCTATTTTCTTCTTTTATTAGCACAAATGATCTGGATTCTCCTCACAAAAAAAGTAAATAAATAAATAAATAAATAAATAAATAAGCATTGTTTCTCAGGGCTGAATAGTAGGCACATGACCGCCAAAGAGGCAGGGTGTGCAGCCGTCATAGATCCATGAACATCTGGGCCTATAGAGATGTATTTTTAATTGACAACAAACTATTAGTTTTCCAAAAACTCATTGAAAAAGTAAAAATAAGAAACAAATATCTGTATTGTATTCTTTTATCCACAAGAGTAAAACAACTTTAGTACAAGACCTGTGCCATGTTTCCCATAAAGGAAAACACAATGAAACAAAATGACGTTTTTTTCCAGCTTGGAAGGAAGTAAATGTTTGATATAAATAGGAAGGGAGGGGCCATCCATGTCTTGAGTTGCAGTAAGGTCCACATTATGGTCTTTCAGCTCTGGCTAAACTGCCGTGTGGTTGCCTCACTCCTATAATTTTTGACTGGTCTAGGAGAGAATGGCTCAATCTCAGACCTGGTAGAGACCTGAGAGATTTTCTTTCTTACTTTATAAAGAAACTGGAGTTTAAGCAGAGAGTTTAAATGGCTTTCTTGCAGCCACACAGCTGTTTATGGCAAAGCTAGGTATTAGATCCAAGTATGGCTTCCACACCACCATGGATAGCAGGGCTGTCCCTGCTCCATGGGATCTGTTCTTTCTTGGGACCACCCGAGGTCACTACCGGGATAATATCTTCTTCCAGTAAGACTTTGTTTTCTTCTAAACTCACACAACACACGCAGTTATTTAGTGAGTAATTAAAACAAAAAAGAAAAACCAAATACACCCAAATCCTACCTTCATTTCTCAACCCACCAAGTAATCCAATAAATTATTTACTTAGGGATTACTTGGGTTAAACAGCATTCCCTGCATACTGTATGAGATGGCTTTGATTTCAAGCTTGTTTTAAATAAATAGTTCTATCAAAATAGAATGGCTTTAACTTTCAGCCCTGGGAATAAACAAATAGTCTCAATCAATGACGCTGAGACAACCATTTAACATTTTTCAAGAGGCTAAGAAAAGAAATATTTTCATGCCTACAACATTAAGTCAGAAATAGCCTTTGGCACATCTTTAGCTTGGTCTTTTCAAAGGTTGTGGGAAAATATGGGGGGGAAATATAAGCAAAATTAGCAAGCTACCATGACAACAGCAAATACTCAGAAGCAGAGTTGAAACTCTGTAAATCTCACAGAGAAGCAGAGGAGGGTCCCTAGGACAGTTCATCAGGAAAGAGGCATCGAGCATAAAAAGAATTATTGCTAAATGGACAGATATTGGAACAGATATTTATTGTAATGGATTTCCTGTGGAGTAAAATTTTATCAAAAGGGCACTATTACCGAGGAGAGACCATTTGCTTAAAATTATAAGTGTTTTTTGCTGTATTGAACTCAATGTGGAAATGCATGTCCTACATTTTCATTTCTGTGGGCTGTCATTTGTTTTAATGGACACAAGAAGCTGCATGTTTAGGGGTAAAGAAAAAATACATGGAGAAGTTTTTAGCATTCTGTTTGCCAAAGTGGCTGAGTCAGGACTCAGGAGTAGACACAGATCTCCCAGTCTTTTTCTATCACAGCATGATAGTTTTTCCTAGTTATATTGTAAGTCTTAAATACTTACATTCTTTCATTCACTCAAAAAATATTGGCATGCAATTACCATATACTGGTCTTCTATAGCTTTAGGAATACAGAGCTGAACAGAAAAGAAAGTGTACATTACATCCTAGTTGAAGAGAGTAGGAAAACAGAAGTAAGTAAATCAGTATATAACAAGAAAATGTCTAGACAGGAGGACCAACGAGTGTAAAGGCCTTGAGTCAGGAAAGAGTTTGGCATGTGTCAAGAACAAGAGGAGGCAAGTCTACCTGGGGCACAGTCAGCTAAAGGAAGTGTACTTTGTGACTATGTTTGCAATAGAGTTCAGACCATTACAGGAGTGCAGCGGGCATTTTTCATTCTTGTCCCCAACCATCTATTTCTCAGACATCTGTCAGAATAAGCTAAAAACATAATCCCTCGCCTGGATTGTTGCAGTAGGGGTAGATTCTCTACTGAAAATGAAAGTTTAAAATAATAGAATTGAGAAGTCATGATGATGGCATGGATGTGGGAAAAGAAAAGGGGACAGTAACAAGTCCTAGGTTTTTGGTCCAGGACAGTGAGTGAATGGTTGTGCCATTTACTAAGATGGGCAAGGCACAGAGAACACATTTGAGGGAAAACCTCCTGATGAACAAGTTTGGAACGTCTATTAGACATCCAAATAATAACAATATCCATTCCATGGTTCAAGGTAAAGGGTTAGGGTGATACTCGAAGGTCATCAGCCTACAAATGACACAAAGCAATGGGCCCAAATGCAACCATCCAGAGAAGAGACAGAACCCATAGGCTAGCCCTGGGCTACTTCAACATAGAAGTGGGGGATGGAGGAGTCGACAAGGAGCCTGAAAGAAATATATCACAAGGGAAGAATAGAAATAAGTTTAATGTGTGCCACAGAAAACTCTTATCTATTTCCAAAAATAGAATAGTATTCAAAAATAGTATCAGAGGTGGCTCTGATACTGCTGAAAGGTTCAGTAAGGAGGGGCACCCGGGTGGCCCAGTCAGTTAAGCATAGGTCATGATCTCACAGTTCATGAGTTCAAGCCCCACACCGGGCTCTGCACTAACAGTGTGGAGCCTGCTTGGGATTCTCTCTCTCTCTCTCTCTCTCTCTCTCTCTCTCTCTCTCTCCCCCTCCTGCACTCTTTCTCTTTCTCTCAGAATAAATAAACTTTAAAAATTGTTAAAAAAAAAAAAAAGAATAAAAGGAGAAGTGTATGTTGAATTTGACAACAGGTAGGTCATTGGTGATATTTAAGATTAGTTTCCCTGGAGTGACAGAAATGACCATTTTTTTTGAGGGGAATGAATCATGAATGAGAGAAGTATGGAGAAAAAGGAGTGAGTCTAGGAAATGTTTCTTCAACGAGGAAGCTGAGTTTTGTTCTACAAGAGGTAGACAAAACTGTACACTTACTAGAAGGAAATAGAGGAGCTGATAAATTTTCAACCATTAAATTGACCAAAAAAGACTCATAGGAAGTAATTAGGATCAAATTTGTTTTTACCTCCTTCTTTTAAAATCTATTCAGGGATTACTTTTTTTCTTCTTTCCCTGGATGAAAATTTAGGTAATCCCATGACTTTTCTAATAATTCTTGGTAATTCCCAACTCCTACCTTAAGTCATTAAACATAATGTCAACTTTGTAGTTAAAATGTCCAATACCACGGAAGAGTCAAAGCCTCCAAATCCATCCAAAGGAAAGATATATGTGAATTATGGTTTTGTGGAAAATTTATAGATGGAGGTCTAATCTCAAATCCAATAATGCTCATAGAAATAACACCTTGTAAATTCCTTGGGTGACAAAGAAGCATTGGGGTATTAAGTTCATTCTCTCTTACCTCCCCTCCTATGGCTGGCTGTTTTTTTTCATCCTTTCTGGGGTTGGAAGGAAAAGGAAGGAGGTGGAAATGAAGGTGGATGCGAAGCACAGGAAAGCGTCTATGTAACAGTGCTGTTGTCAGCTGGCTTTGTGCTCTTTGGCTCAATGAAGGTTTAGAGGTGTGTCCTCTGTGGAACTTTTTCATGGGTTCCTTGGTGACCCACAACACTTGTGGCCTCTCACCTCGATTTCCCTAGACCAGATGAATGTGCTCTATTCTTGCAATTCCTTTATCTTGCCTCACTCAGACCATCTCCAAGCTTCTCCTCTGTTGAAACTTTTTCCATCCTCAAAAGATGATCCTATTAGGTCAAAGCAGCAGTGGTTCCAGAGCAACCTCTTCTCATTTATGACCCTAAGAAACCCGTAAGAAACTCTCCTGCATTCTTTGCCCAAATAAACCCTGAGGTTATACTTAGAATTTAGGCATCATCAATTTTTCTTCATCTTGTTTTTCTAAACCATTCCATCTCTGCCTAAGTTTTTTGTTTTCTTTGTTTTTTTATCCCCCTCCCCCCACACAGTTTGGAGTCACACACTGGGTTCACTAAGACATCATCATGTTCTCCAAGTGGACTCTTTGAATGTCCTCTCACATCTGAGATGAAGGGCTGTGAAAGGAGGAAAAAGACTTCTTACAGGGCTGCTTTTCAAAGAAATCTCCAAATCCTGCTTTTTAATCTGACCTTTCTATACTCAAATGCAAGTGTAGTATTCAAGGACCACATAACCACTTTCCTAAAACTCCTCTGGAAATTCTGAATACGATTTAGCACCTACTCTAGAATGCAGCATCTATTTCATTATGGTATTCAACTGAAAATGCAAATTTAAATCTAATTGCAGATTTTTTTTAACACAGAATAATCTAAAGTAGGCTCACAAGTTGATGTGAATGATCAGGGGGAAATGACCCAAAATGATACAAGAAAGAAAGGGAATAACTACAGAAGGGAAATTCCTAGAATGGGAAAGTGGGAACGTAATCAAGAGAGCTGGAGGAGGAACGTGATTATGTGTATCACAAGTATACCAGTATTCAATGTTTCTAATGAAAATTTAGCAAAATTTAAAAATATAATTTGATCTCATCTTTATAACTGAAGCAAATATTGATCTTGTCTGTTTAACCTAGTATCAGTAATACTTTACTGTCTTTTTTTTTTTTACAGTCTTGAGGTTTTTTTTGTTTTGTTTTGTTTTTTTGGTTTTTTTTTTTACAATTATCATGCCATGAATTCATAGGGAATGGGTTCCAGCAGCTCAGCCTCCTTTCCATTGGTCCTCACAAAGTGTGTGCTTTGCTGGGTGGGGCAGGCTGGCGCTTCAGTTGAACCCAAGTACCTTCCTCCTTGGCTTTCTTCTTTTTCTGATCATTTTCCTTCACATGCTTAAGGAAGCTATCTCAGCTCTTTGAGTGCTTAATATGCTCAATCGTACATTAATTCTCTTGGCAAGAATCTTGCCCTTAACTTGTTTACAACAATGCCAACAGCATGCTGGGTACCACTATAGACTGTTACAGTTTTGCCATAACATTTGTGGGGTATTCCTTTTTGAACAGTGCCCATTCCCTTGATGTCCACAATATCACCTTTCTTGTAGATTCGCCTGTATGTTGCCAAAGGAACAACTCCATGTTTTCTAAAAGACCTAGAGGAGAGTACTTCTCCTCTTTCCCTTTGTGTTGGTCATTTTGGCGAATTACTGGAAGATGGCGGTTCCGGCTGCAAGGAAGGGCAATACTTTACCGTCTTTATATCAACAACACTAAAATAACAAAAGCTTCCAAATATTTTATTTTTCTAATATTTTTTAATGTTTATTTATTTTTGAGAGAAAGAGACAGAGTGCGAGCCAGAGAGGAACAGAGAGAAAAGGAGACACAGAATCGGAAGCAGACTCCAGGCTCTGCGCTGTCAGCAAATACCCCAATGTGGAGTTTGAACCCACGAGCAGTGAAATCAGCTGAGCTGAAGTCAGACGTTTAACCGACTGAGCCACCCAGGCACCCCAAGTTTCCAAATATTTTAAAGATATTATAAGCATTTAAGGTTTTAAAACAATTTTATAATGCTTCCTTTTATTGATAAATATTTAAAAGCTTCACAAACTCTTACCAAGTTATAGCAGAAAAACAAAATTGTACAGACCTAAAATCTTTTCTCTGAAATCCCCAAAATCCAAAAAGCTCTGAAAAGGGTCTTTCATAAATTTTGGTGAAAAATATTTGACCTGAAGACAGATTATAGTCTCTATCTCACTGTGGACGTTGATATTTTGCTAGGAAAATATGAATCTATTTGATCATGGGGTTTTGGCCCAGACCTTGCTGTAAGTATTACATAGCATATAGTATGTGCACAATATTACCCTTCCCAAATTGAGAGGCAGGTGGAAATCTGAATTCTTAAGCATTTTTGGCCCCAAGAAATTTGGATGGCAGATTGTAAACCTTTAGTATAAACTAAAATATAGTATCTTTGTGAATTTAAGACTACTTAAGCATTTAATGAACTCCAAATTTATGGAATTCAGTATAAAGCAGAAACCCTGCCTTGGAGAAATACTAGAAAGACCTTTTTGTAACCTTGTCTTACCTAGATCACCAATAGCATGCAAAGACTCCAAGGAGCAAATTAAAGCAAGATATAGTGCACTGTCTCTAAAGAAAGCTGGGCTTTTCTGCTAGCTTCCTTATTTCATCTGGCTTACAACATTAAGCATGTTAATAACCAGAGCACTCTTGGAAGTCATTTGACCAAGCCAGCCCTCAGATCCCTGGAGTTCAAGCAAAACTGCACAGTAAATCTACTGTAGTAATTTGGAATATGCATTACAAATACAAAGGGAATGTCCATTTAATCCATCTCTAAAAATCATATCTTAAAATCATCAGAAAGGAGGATAAAGTTTATGGTGCATAATCCTATCCTCATGGAATTTTAGCTGACCAGCAAAATACCTTTTGATACTACATTATCTGTTTTAATCTTTAAAAAGTTCTACCCTTGACCAAAATGGTTTTCAAGAGCAATGGTGCTGAAACCTGTTGTGCGATCAACCATTGTATTTGGAGCCAAATCCTGCATCACTCACTGGGTTATCACCTAAGGAGAATAACACATTCTACTGCCTGAGAGTCATGACCACACAAATGTCTCATATCTCATGTGTTAAAACTGACTCACAATTAAAGAGAGTAAACATAGACATGTGTAAATATTAGATAATACTTTTCAACTTGAGATATGGAAACAAAAAACTTTTAAACCTTTTAAGGACAAACAACCTATTATAGGAGCTGAAGAATGTACACATTACAATTCAGCACTGTTTTATTCATTCCTTTGGAAGCCTGACTGTGGTAGAAACAGAATTTTTTTTTTTTTAAATAATGTTCAATAATGAAAATGTGGTAATTTTGCTTAGACATTAATTTTAAAAACCCAATTTTGTTAGAACTCATGTCAAGACACCAAATGTATAGGTGGTCAGTCTACCTTCTAAAATATAAATACATAGAATAAAATATAAGCTTAATGGAAGGCTATGACACCAGTGCTAATTATATTCTCCCAAAAAACAAGGTCATTGAGAGCACTCCCCAGGAGAATGTTCTCTGGATTCTACTGTGTCCAAAAATAATATTATCTATTAAGGTGATTAATATTCATTTAGGCTTTGTTTATCAACTTCCTTTTCTGCATGAATTACTAGCAATTATCATTATGGAGAAGGAGGAGAAGAGGGAAGAGAAGGAGGAGAAGAAATGAAGATGAAGGAACTAAATGGCCCATAAAACTCTCCTACTTACAGGCCCTAATCAACCGAGTTAAAAACTAACGGCTGCTCTATCCTGGGGTGGGGGGGAGGGGGTTGTTTCCCTCATTTTGGTTTTTTCTTGGTTGTATTGTTCTTTAGTCTACATTTTATTTTTTCATAGACTCCACACCTTCCTGAGAGTAAGCATTTCATCCTGTTTTTTGAATTTCTGGTAGTCAGAATCAATAAAAGTAAATATCCAAACAGGCTGAGGAAGTAATTTCCTAAACATCCTCACCAAATATGGTTAAAAATAAACACAAATTAAGAGTTCAGCTGGCACTGAGTTTTAGACTTTCAAACTCTAATTCATTACAAAACACACACACACACACACACACACACACACACACACACACGCACACACGCACATACAAATAAAATAAAATAAAATAAAATAAAATAAAATAAAATAAAATAAA